>NC_066892.1:18189174-18314382 GCF_022985175.1 Labeo rohita | reverse complement strand
CAAATATGAATCTGAAATTAACTAAGCAAACTGTACAAAAAAATTGGCTTTTCTTTTTGTCGGATTGGTTCCGAACTCCGGTGCAGAACTCTGGGCGGGACAGATCAGCTGTGTGCCCATAGTGCAGTCTGTTATAATCTGCATCCAGGTAACCTGTAAGCCCCTGTGCATTTAGGGAGAGGCCACCCTAACAGGCCAGGGAAGCCTGGAAGTTCTGCCGCAGCCCTCTGGATGGGGCGGTGAGCAATGGACCAAAAGCGCAACTCTGCGCATTGCACACCTTGGCCACCTGGAAACTTTGGGCAAGGTTGTGAGTTCACCCCAGAGGAAACACTTGGAGTTAGGACTAGGGTGTGTCCTGTAAGGTCGTGGTGGGTGGGACACAGGGCGCATCCTAGGTTGCCAAAAAAATCGACAAGTCATTTTTTTAAAGAAAATTCCAAACAATTTATTAACAAATATGAATCTGGAATGAACTAAGAAAACTGTCGGTTTGGTTCCTAGCTCTGGTGCAGAACTCTGGGCGGGACAGATCAGCTTTGTGCCCATAGTCCAGTCTGTTATGGTCTGCATCCAGAAAAGCTGTAAGCGCCTGTGCATTTAGACATCCGTTTACTATCCGGGATTTGTCGTGACTTTGGACGTTTTAAATATTTTAATTCAACACCCAAATAAACACACCCCCTCCCCTTACAGCTCCACCCCCCAATTCACAAACATTCCATGCAGCACAAACAAACACTGTTTCATGATCAGCTCCAAACTTCCTATATAACATGATAAACCAAGCTACAAATCAATTACAAAATGTGCTTACTGAAAAAAGAAAAGGAATAAAAAAAAGAAAAGAATTAGCTTACTTTAAATCATTTTCAATCTTAGTCAAATAATTTCATTTGTTCACTATGTTCCTTTTAATTAACCAATTATAGTGAATTATCAAGTTAAATTTCATTGAAGTCAGTTCACTGTAAACTGTTCACAGGTGAGGTCATTTGCTTTATTGCTTAGGTTTTGTGAAACATATTAACGATATATGATAAATTTTGCTTACTGGAAACACTAATAAACTATAAAAATGAGCTGAACCTTCCTTTGAAATGTTTGCATTTATATACATTCAAATTTATAATAAAATTAATTATTACATTTACATTTAAATAAATTAAAATGTATAATAGAGTATAATATAATATATAATTCTTATTGCTACATTATTTTATTATTTTTATAATAACAGTGTATTATAATAATATAATATAATATATTTTTCTTCTGCTTATCAGAAACACTGAACTATAAACACTGAACTGAAACTTCTTGAAGTGTATGAATTTAAATCATTTCAAATTTAAATAAAGGAACAAACAACTAAACACATTTAAATCTACATTTAAACAAATCTGTTTAATATGTATTTGTATAATATAATATAATATAATAATGGTTTTCCCTCTGCTTGTCAGAATGATTGATAAACTGTAAAAATGTATGAATGTATAACTTTCTGAAATGTATAAGTGTAAGTAAACAGAAATTTAAATGTAAATAAATAGCTAAACAAAAATTGAAATTAATAAATAAACTGCAAACAGTTTAGAACATCTTACTAGAACATTCACTATTTTAGAACATCTACATTTACACAATTAAAATTATACAAATACAAAAATAATCCATCATAGTTTCATTAAAATATTCAGTTCAAAGTAATTTAAGTCAACTTGATGTTTCAAAGTGTTTCTGACTGAAGAATGTCAATAGCTAAGTGTTTTTCTTTCATGACTGACATCCCAAAATATCACATGATATCAGGGCTATTTCTTTCACAGAAATTCTTGTTAAAAATATCAAATATAGCATAAAATACAAGATAAAAACAACAACAGATAAAAGTCATTTAAACTTTTAAGTGAAAAGTCCTAACAATCACAGTTTCATGCAGTTACATACTACATGATATAAACTGTTTTAAATATATATTTTGTTGTCTGTGTCAATTGTTCGGGCAAAACTGTCACAAAATCACGTACCTTGATTACAAACAGAGAGAGAAACACAAAACACACAGCAGACAAAAATGAAAAATAAAGAGAATAAATAAGAGTGGCCAACGAGATTCATGTTCATTAGCATGAATTATTAGCAAATGTTTGTACTACGTGAAAAACAGGAGCCAAGAGCATAAAAACCTGCATAATAAATAAACATTGTATTTAAATAAAGCACTCTGACACAGAGACACTCTCAACCAATCAGCTTTCACCCATTATGACATCATGGAATTCAGAATTCCTGGTCAAGCAGAGTCAGTTAAGAAATGAAGTACAAGGATTTCAAGTAAGTGGAAAGTTTGAAAATAACATCTCTACAATATCAAATCAAAACTACTGCAGAAAGTATCACCATCTTCAGAAAGTAGAGACCACAACAGATGACAGAAGAGTCACCAACAGGTAAGATTTTAAATGAAATTACTTAAGTTTACTTCAGTTTACTTTCAGGTAACCATGGTTACTTCATAGGTTACTTTAGCTAACCATGAGAAAAGTTAAAGCTTAGTTATAAGTATAGCTGTCCGATGAATTAGATATTTTTAAACTAAATCCTTAAAAATGTGAATCAAATTTACATTAACACACACACAGCAAGGTGTAAAACAACATCTCTCCAGTATCAACTCAATGCTTCTGCATGCATGTCACTGTCTTTACAAAGAAGAGACTATAGCAGATGACAAGAGTCACTCACAAATAAGATTTTAAATGAAAGCAAAAACACATAATACTAGCTTTAAGCATAGGTATAAGTAGTTGTCAGCTAAGTTATTTCCTTACAAACTGAAGTGAATCCTTGAATTTGTAAATCACATTTACATTTGTACACACACCAGCATGTGACACAACATCTCTACAGTATCAAGTCAAGACTTCTGCAGGTAAGTGATTATCATCAGAAAGAAGAGACCACGACAGATGACAGAAGAGTCACCAACAGGTACGATTGTAATTTTAAATTTTAAAATTGCCTAATTTTAAAATTGTAAATTTTACTTGCTTCCACAGGCAAAGGGCGATGCTGTCAGTTCACCCCAGTTACGCACTTGGAGTTAGGACTAGGGTGTGTCCTGTAAGGTTGTGGCGGGTGGGACACAGGGCGCACCCTAGGTTCCCAAACCGACAAAGAAATTTTTTTAAAGAAAATCCAAGCCAATTTATTAAGAAATATCTTAAATTAACTAAGCAAATTGTACAAAAACTATGTCAAACAGAAACAGCAAAAAATCTGTAACAAATTGGCCTTTCTTTTTGTCGGATTGGTTCCTTGCTCCTGTGTCGATCTCTGGGCGGGGCTGATCAGCTATGTGCCCATACTGCAGTCTGTTATAGTCTGCATTGAGGCAACCCGTAAGCGCCTGTGCATTTAGAGAAAGGCCACCCAAACAGGCCATTGAAGCTCTGCTTACATTTTGGTTACCTGGAAAATTTGGGCAAGGTTGTGAGTTCACCCCAGAGGAAACACTTGGAGTTAGGACTAGAGTGTGTCCTGTAAGGTTGTGGTGGGTGGGACACAGGACACATCCTAGGTTGCCAAAAAAATCTGACAAATAATATTTGTTAACAAATATGAATCTGAAATTAACTAAGCAAACTGTACAAAAAATTGGCTTTTCTTTTTGTCGGATTGGTTCCGAACTCCGGTGCAGAACTCTGGGCGGGACAGATCAGCTGTGTGCCCATAGTGCAGTCTGTTATAATCTGCATCCAGGTAACCTGTAAGCCCCTGTGCATTTAGGGAAAGGCCACCCTAACAGGCCAGGGAAGCCTGGAAGTTCTGCCGCAGCCCTCTGGATGGGGCGGTGAGCAATGGACCAAAAGCGCAACTCTGCGCATTGCACACCTTGGCCACCTGGAAACTTTGGGCAAGGTTGTGAGTTCACCCCAGAGGAAACACTTGGAGTTAGGACTAGGGTGTGTCCTGTAAGGTCGTGGTGGGTGGGACACAGGACACATTCTAGGTTGCCAAAAAAACGACAAGTCATTTTTTTAAAGAAAATTCCAACCAATTTGCTAACAAATATGAATCTGGAATTAACTAAGCAAACTGTCGGATTGGTTCCTAGCTCTGGTGCAGAACTCTGGGCGGGACAGATCAACCAATTTGCTAACAAATATGAATCTGGAATTAACTAAGCAAACTGTCGGATTGGTTCCTAGCTCTGGTGCAGAACTCTGGGCGGGACAGATCAGCTTTGTGCCCATAGTCCAGTCTGTTATAGTATAGAGATAGGAAGTAACGAAATACAAATACTTTGTTAGTGTACTTAAGTAGATTTTTCTGGTATCAGTACTTGACTTCACTATTTTTCTGACTACTTTTTACTTTTACTCCTTACGTTTTCACATAAATATCTGTACTTACTATTAAGTAGTTAAACCATGGTAACCTCAAATGAACCATGGTTTTGCTACACTAACCGAAGTCTAACCATGAGATGTGTAGTAAAACTATGGTTGTAGTTAAATTAAAACAGATTGTAATCAATCCACCAAAAAACAAACAAACAAAACAACAACAAAAAAAATCACACACACACAAAAAAGTTACTATACTTTTACTGTAATAAACCATGGTTAATTTTGGTAAGAGAAAAATATGACTCATGATAATGCAACAACACGTTCAGTATTAGGATTTTTTTGTAAAGATACTGTCATCATGTAATCATTATCGTACTAATTTTGACATTTAGGCAATTTAGAAAATATAGCTTTCTTAAATCTATAGCATTTAACCCATTTTAAGATAAAACAACAACACCTGGTCATAATGTGATACTTTAAGTTAAACTTAAAATTGTTACTGCAAATAGAATAGAATGAGGTGGTTGTTTAGCAACAAGATTGCAAACAAGATTTGTCGTCTCGCATTGCACCGCACCGCATCCAACGTAGACAGCATCAATGATTATAATGGTGTCTACACCGGACACAACATTGTAGACGTCGTGACGTGCATGACGTGACGTGTCGTGTCGTGCCATGTTGGTAACTGCTTATTTTCACCAAATCAAACAGGGTGAATATGTTGGGTGTTGGAACGCGTGAGAAGTGACATACTGTACCCGGTCAGATGTCACGTTGGTCTGCCTCTATCAGCGTGGTGTGAATTCGCCTTAAAAGAACATGTGTCCCCATCAGGTTCTATGCTGCAAAAAAGACAAAAAAACACACAATTACTATAAATCATGAAAATAAACTAAAATTACAAATAAAATTCTAATCATGACTTGCTGTATTTTTTTAATCTACAAAGGAGACTAGTGAACTGGTGATTGTTACTGCTATATATTATAGCCTGATAAAGGTCCAACAGGTGATTTCTGTGGACTGTGGATATTTGAAATATTTGAAATCAACACCCAAACACACCCCTCCTCCTTACTGCTCCACCCCCCCAATTCACAAACATGCCATGCAACACAAACAAACATTGTTTCATGATCAGCTCCAAGCTTCCTAAATAACATCATAAACCAAGTTACAAATCAATTATGAAAACTGCTTACTGAATAAAAAAAAAAAGAAAAGAATTTGCTTACTTTGAATTATTTTAAATCTTAGTCAAACAATATGTGACCCTGGACTACAAAACCAGTCTTAAGTCGCTGGGATATATTAGTAGCAATAGCCAAAAATACATTGTATGGGTCAAAATTATTGATTTTTCCTTTATGCAAAAAAATTATTTAAAAAGTAATTAAAGATCATGTTCCATGTTCCATTTTTTATTAGTAATATGCATTATTAAGAACTTCATTTGGACAACTTTAAAGGCAATTTTCTCAATATGGTGATTTTTTTTGCTGCCTTAGATGACATATATTAAAATAGTTGTATCTTGGTCAAATATTGTCCTGTCCTAACAAACCATACATCAAATACATCAATTGAAAGCGTATTTATTCAGCTTTCAGATTATGTATTAATATCAATTTTGAAAAATTTACCCTTATGACTGGTTTTGTAGTCCAGGGTCACATACGTACTTCAAAAGGTCCTGTCTCTCATTCTTTAATTTTGTACAATTGTCCACATTAAACTTGTGATAATACAGAATTAGTGAACGTTCTTGTGTATCATGACATACATTCAACTGTAATGGATTATCAGAAAACAAAAATATGTAGGACAGGGATTTGGTTCTCTGCATCTGCTGTCGCTTAGATTGAATCTTAATTTCATGCTAACTTTAAGTAGCTTCTGTATCCTAATAACTGATCAGATCTCTCAGTATTTAAAAAGAGCTGCACAAATAATAGGAAAATTAATTGCAAAGATATCCACAAGCAGAGATTACTAGGGTCAAAGCACAAATGGCTTGTGTGGACAATATCCAATATATAATGTCTCTTTACAAATATAATAAAGTCTTTGAAAATTTGATTCTATGTACTATGTTTTAAGAGATAATCGTGTCTTCCTTTTATTACATGCAAACATGTCATGCAAACTTGACAAATGTTTTCATTTTGGAGATCATAGATTTCTGCAAACTGATTATACTCTTAACTTTGTTAAACTATAATGAATTTTATGCATTTCCCAAATAAACCGCTGTTTATTTACTCACCCTCGGGCCATTTAAGATGCAGGTGATCTTTTTTTCAGTAAAACAGAAACGTTAAATAAGATTTTAGTTGAAACCCCTTGGTCCTTGGTGAGTCATAAAATGCAACTCAAGGTGTAACGAAAAAAAAATCTCTGCAGCTCCTGACCATATATTGAACTCTTATGAAGCGAAACGATCGGTCTGTGTAAAATCTTGAACTTTATTTACAACATTTTAACCTGTTAACCATTGCCTCTGGCAAACTGTCCTGCGCGCTCACGTTCATGACTTATAACCTTACATAGCCGTTATGATTTAAACAAGCTGGTTTACATTATTATTATTGCTGTGTTTCTGTTTGTACTTGCTAAATGCGGGAAATAATATAAATCCCTTGAGAAATTGCTGCAATTTTGACAGTTAGATTTAAAAAACAAACAAATAAATAAAATAGAATTTAAAATTAAAAGGCAGATGTGAATGATCGGTCGCAGATTCGTCAGTTCCGAAAGTTTAGTAATAATACAATGATTAGTAGGACAGTCATGTACTGGTATTTTTGTAAATAATGTAAATTAACGACTAAAATAAAGGAATTAATTACCTGTGAGGACAGATGTAATAAAATAATAATAATACCAGTTATGGTTGTCATGTCATGTTGTAAAATATTTTAAGACGACTCAATTTATATTTAACGTGATCACAATTTAATAAAAAAAAAAAATTGTAAGTAACTAATTATAAAGCTGTAATTTCTATGGTTATTCAAACGGCGAGTAACGTTAAATGATGTAACGTTACAAAAAGCGGGCAAAGAATATTTACATTATCAAAGAGTATTATCACTTTGCGACTTCTAATGCGAGTTTAAGCACTCTCAAAAAGCTCCTGGTTGGCATCAGTGAATATGCCTACACTGTAAAATAAATAAATATTTTACTTACATCGAATATACAGTGAGAATCGTCAGAGCGCATACAATAAGGAAATTCAGGCGTTTCAGCGATGACTAATCTGAACGCCTCTGATTGGCCATTGCATTCATAAACTCAACAGAAACGTGTGTGATTGGCTATAAGGCGCAACGCTGCACAAACGTATGAAAAGAAATACGCCACATTTAATTAATGCATAGACACGTTTCAGTTTTCATTTTATTCGCGACAGACGAAATAGATTTGAAAGTGATTTAAATTAATTACACAGGGACAACGTAAAGTTCTTGTTTTGTATTATAGTACCACCTAGTGTCCGGTGCATGTGTGTGGATAGTAGGGGTTTTAAAACCACCATAACAATTTTGAGATTTCTGTAACTTTTAAGCACTTTTAGAGCTGTAGCTTGCAAAGAAAGTACAAATACAATAAATAAATATTCTTGAACCCCTAATTCATTTGTGTGTGAATTAAATGTCTGGAAAATGTCCAAATACCTTTCAGGGCCACTGTGTGTGTGTATGTACACGTGAAAATCAAAGAAGGCCTGCAGCCTGCAGAGCAGTACTCATGTTTATTTGAAAGGCTACTACCGTTGAATAAATCTGCAGTCTGTCTGCATGGTGAGTTCATCGCCTCAGCACAGATGTTCACCGAATGGCACACTGAGGAAATGCTGCGACCGCTTCTCTATTTTAATCCTCTCTCTCTCTTTATCTTAGCTCTTTTTTCTTCTTCTTTCAAGCCTGCCTCACTCCACTGGCTCGCACAATATTTTGCTGGTAGTCAAAACAGAATCGGGTTGGTTTATTATCTTTCAATTAGCTCTGAAACAGGCAATCTGCATGATCTCTCAGCCTTTCTCGGTCTCGGTAGACTCTGTAGAGATTATAAGGGGTCAAAGTTCACATATCTTTCTGCTGTAGTCAGACATACATATTCATGTAAAGGACAAATATATTTTTAGTATTAAATGAACAGTGTTAATTACAATCCCAGCCTATTTTTTTAATGAGTATTTGTAGAATTTATGTAGAAATAAATGTAGCTTGTTGTTTTGTTGTTCACAGACGTCAGCCAAAGAAAAATATAATTACTTGATTACAAAAAGTTATAATTATTTTACAAAAAAGACATTTAAATACAGTCTCTAAATCATGTCTCCATAATGCCAACAAAATCTCCTGTTGGATGAGGCAGCGTTTACATTTTTTTTTTTTTTTTTAGAACAACAGTGCCATCTTGTGTTATTTTTATGATAGTGATTCACTACTAACAGAAAACTGACCAAAGGCAGGGTATGATTTCTGGTTTGTGAGATCATTAAGATCATATTAACGCTTTTATTCAACAAGGGTGCATTACACAGATCAAAAGTGACAGTAAGGACATTTATAATGTTTCTATTTATGAAAGAATCCTTCACAAAAATAGGCTGCACAATTATTTGCAACACTGATAATAAGAAATATCAGTAATTTCTGAAACATCATGTGACTAATGGCTGCTTAAAATTTCAATTTTGCCATCACAGAAATAAATTA
Organism: Labeo rohita; assembly: GCF_022985175.1. Classification (NCBI taxonomy): domain Eukaryota; kingdom Metazoa; phylum Chordata; class Actinopteri; order Cypriniformes; family Cyprinidae; genus Labeo; species Labeo rohita. Next base: position 18,305,288 of record NC_066892.1, on the reverse strand, counting down.
CATTTTAAAATATATTTAAATAAATAAATGAAGCAGTTATTTTAAATTATATTAATACTTCACAAATTATTTTTTACTGTATTTTATATTTTTAGCCATTTACAAAATATATTTATTAAAACATCATACAACCCCAAACTTTTATATTTGTTTAAAACACAAAACTTTCAGTAACTACAAAATTCAAGTTAGAATGCATATTATAACTTAATACTAAACAAGTGTGAACAGTTGCATTGATTTGAGGAGATACCAAACGTACTCCATTCAAGCACTTTTGACAAAACATAATAGGTTCTGTCATTATTCATCACTTTAGGATTGCAAACTAGACAGCTCTATTGGGAGAGGGTGAAATAAAGTGAACAAAAGGCAGAAATTGGCAGTCGAAAGCTTATTCATCATTTTTACAGATTCATTGAAACCTTTAAGGTTCAACATTTCATACCTGTAAAATCGATATCATACCTTCCTTAGCAGCTTTCAGACATGTTGTAACATTTAAACAAAGATCCTTCATACTTTGTCAATTCCAACATAAATATCTACAGATATGTACATTTTTGTTAATCAAGTTCAGTTATAAGCAAGACAATTATATTTGCAAAAAACGCTCAAAACGGGTTGTTTTTGTCTCAGGTGCAGTTCCACCTGTTTCATACATTCCATCTATTTCATCCCCGATTTTCTCTTTGCCATGTCCACGAGGGTGCAGGAGGCTGTAATAGAGTCCCAGAAAACCCAGCCCCATTAAATTTGACACTAATATGAAAAATAAAATGGGCAGGAAGTAGTCAGTCTTTTCAGATTCCGGTTTGAGCAGAAACAACAAAATGGGTGCAGAAAGGTTGTGACACAAATTGAAAATGTAATATAGAGTCATGTGAACTTTTGTGTTTGTTCCCTTAATGTTAAAAAAGGTAAAAATTAGTATAACTCCAACAATGGCTCGATAAAGATATTCTAAGGCTCTTGAAAGGCAGAAGCTGGTCTCCTCCAGGAATGCCCAGATGGTTCCCAACAGCCATATGCAGGCCATTGATACAATACTGAAGTTGGAGAGCATGATGAACAACGTAAGGCTGAGGATTCGAGGGGTTATGGTAAAGATTTTGTAGGACAGGTATACGGCTGTTGGGATTCCAATAGGCATCTCTTTGAGGTAAGTTAGAGATTTTCGTAAACAGCGCCGATAATCCACCGTGGCCCAGGCTATGGAGACAAAAGACACGGCCATGCTGATGTCTAAAAAAAAAAGAAGACAAATCAGTCTGACTATCGGTCAAAATATTTGGTCTCTAACATTCATAATATATATCTTATACAATAAAATTCATAAGGCACAATTAGCTCTTTCCCCGCCAGTGTTTTTGAAAAAAAAGTTATGAGTCACTGCCAGCATTTTTAATCATTTTCACTAAAATTTCATGGCTCCAGAATATTTTGTTGTATGAACAAGGCCTCTACTTTAAAATAAAAAAAAGATAATAATAATCTGTTTTATTCTAGCTTTAAACATTCTTTTTTTAGAAACTCCTCATAAAAAAGCAACATTTTATGCAAAAACCTGAGAAATCCTGTTTTTATCAAATACATCTGGATCATATGAAGTACGATGATCAAAGCAAAGCTGCAGTTATAGAAGTTCATTTCCACCACTGAATAAAAAAAAAAGGTTATTACAACTTTTTAGCACACAATTTTGAATTTTTCCTCAGAACTGCAAGATACAAACTCGCAATTCTGACTTTTTTCCTCAGAATTGCATGATACAAACTCTCTTTATAACACTTGCATGTTATAAAGAGAAAAAAGTTGCAATTGTGAGTTTATATCTGGAAATTCTGAATTTAATTCTCAGAATTGTGAGTCTATGTCTTTCAATTCTGACTTTATGACTCACAACTGCAAGTTTACATCTCAGAATTCTGAGGAAGAAGTCAGAATTGCGAGTTTGTATTACACAATTCGGAGAAAAAAATCAGAATAGCGAATTTTGTCTCACAATTCTGACTTTATGACACAATTGCAAGTTTGCATCACACAGTTAATTACAAATATGACTCACAATTGCACGTTTATATCTCAGAATTCTGAAAAAAAAATTCAGAATTGCAAGTTGTATTACACAATTCAGAGAAAAAAGTACGAATTGCAAGTTTATGTCTCACAATTCTGACTTTATGACTCACAATTGCGAGTTTATATCACACAATTCTAAAAAAAGTCTGATTTTTTAATATCTCATAATTTTGATTCCATAACTCACATTTGTGAGTTTATATCTCAGAATTCAGAGAAAAAAGTGAGTTTGTATAACGCAAGTCGAAATTACGAGATGTAAACTCGCAATTGTGAGAAAAAAAGTCAGAATTGACGATTTTTTAATTCTTTTTCTTACTCTTTTTTTTTTTATTCAGTGACAGAAATGATGATCTTGATGATCTCATTATTTTTCATAGGCGTTTACATCTGCTTACGTGTGAGATCTCTGTTTCTGCGTCTTCCTCGCCCGTGTTTTTGATGGGTAGATACTGGACTCATTCAGAAGATGCATAATAGTGCCCCCAAGTGTATAACAGTGAAAATGCGGAAGCCCGGAAAAATAGTCTGTTTGTCCACAACTGGAGGACAAACGCAAAGACTAAATCTATGGAAACTATTCATATTTTATCTTTCCATCTTATTTTTAATCTAAGACCCGGCGTGAACTTGTGTTCGAGGTGGTGTCAGCAATCTCCATTTAGTCTACTTAGCTGTGCAGAACAGTTTATTGTCCTTCTGAATGTTATAAAGTGGTATTTGTATTAGTATATAACGTCGTAATACACACTCATTTGTAGCACAATTGTTTTACAGTTTACTGCACTTTGTTTATGTGTGTCGCAGATTAGACGTAAGACACTGCGCTGCAGCTAATGAATTTAAGACTCACAAAGACACAAGTCTTTCTTTCCAATAAACCTGAATTTATAACTCTAGTATATATAAAACATACTGAAATAAGTTAGGTTATATATTTCAAGAGGGTTGCCAGCAGCTATGTTTAGGGTTAGGAGTTGGTTAGGACAACAATTAAGTGTATACAATTAAACAAGTACATATTTCCTAAAAAAATAAAATACAGAATTGAATAGCACATGCTATTAAATAGTATGAGCTGCTAATACACACATATATACAAAAAATAAATAAATAAAATAAAATAATACAAAAAAACTATAGGTCCTAGAAATGTGGCCCTGAAACTGCAGTCTCCGGTTGCGCAAGAACACCCTTCTCGTTTGACGGGGAAGCGCTGTCTCATAAATAACAGAAAATTTTGTGTTTGGTTGGGAAAGAGTTAAAAATGTAACCTCTTTTTTACAAGCACACTTTGAACCAAAACATTTTCATAAATGAAAACTTACACTAGCATTCAAAAGTAAGGTGTTGGTAAGATTTTTTAATGTTTTTAAAAGAACTCTCTTATGCTCACCAAGGCTGTATTAAATTAATGAAAAATACAATAAAAACAGTAATACTGTGAAATATTATTACAATTTTATATATATATATATATTTAAATGTGATTTATTCCTTTTATGGCAAAGCTACATTTACAGCAGTCATTACTGCAGTCTTCAGTGTCACATGATCCTTCAGAAATCATTCTTAACACTTTTACTTATTTTAATGCTTTAATGTTGAATACAACTATTCATTTTTAAAAATCTTACTAATCCCAAACTTTTGAATGGTAGTGTATTTGTCCTAATTCTTATTCTTATGATTAACCACGACTAGATTTACGTGCAAATGTGCATGTAATGATTGTATCTACGCAGGACTCACATTGCAGATTAGAGCGATGGTTGTGCTCCAGTATGATATATGTCTGAAGAATGAGCTGAGGAATGCTCTCCAGGAACATCTCAAACATGCGGAGCATGCTAAGATCTGTAGCAAGCCAGATAAGCTCATTCTCATCCTGCTCATTCTGTCCCGAACGCAGGGCTTTAAAACTTTTCTTCAGGAGCTGGATATACCTTAAAATAAAGATGAACTTAAATTGTAAATATCTGCATCAGCAATAAAAAAAAGAGTAAAGAAGCCCAAACAAATTTGTAAATGCTACATTTTTATTTGCTTTCCTTATTTTAACTTTCTTATCAACTCTGGCCCAGATTTCCTGCAGAATTTAGCTTCGACTTTTATTAAGTACACCTGAATAAGCTGACGGTCTTCAGGATCACCAGAAAGTTACAGACAGGTGAGTTTGATCAAGACTGGAGCTAAACTCTGCAGGAAACTGGACCTCGAGGGCTAGAGTTGAGAACGGCTGCTTCAAAGAGACATTTCACCCTATTTTTTTCATCCTTATGTTGTTCCAAACCTGTATGACTTTCTTTCTTCTATGACGCACAGCAGAAAAAATGCATGAATGGACCCCATTGACTTTCATTGTATGGACAAAACATATCTTTTGTTTTTTACAGAATAAAGAAAGTCATACAGCTTTGGAAAGACATAAGGGTGATTTTTATTATCAGGTTTTATTCTATCATTTTAAATATTAGTTCCACGCAGTTCGAATGATAAATTAGTGTGACGTTACCTTATACAAATGCCTATCTGCAGTACATGTATCCCGATCAGATGACAAGTGGACAGACAATCTTCTTTATTACTGTCACTGTCATCTTTGAACCATGCATAGCTGAATGCCTGTATGCATAAAGATCCAACCAGAACAAACACAAGGGTCAGTACGGCCCAGGTGACATGTCCACTTCTGAAATACTGCACAGATAACAAGAAGTCTGATCCAATGTCTAGGAAATAAAACAACAGTCCCAAAACAGTGCATAGACACCGAAACCAGATATATTTCTCTCTAGAAGATGACATGATCATGATTTATGGCATTTGATGAACACTTATGGCAGAACGTCCTTGTTAATACTGAACATGTAGAAAGATATTCAGTTCCATTAGACGCAAACAGCTTGTTGACTCATTCTCCTCATGTCTTTATCCAAAATTGATAACCTGTATGGAATGAACAGACGGACATCAATACATTGCAGAATGATTTACAACATGCATTTGCTAATGAATGAATTGAATTCTGAATTTTGAATTCTTATTGATACAGTTCTTTAAGTGTTCATGTTAACTAAAAGTGTTTTTTACTATCCATTTATGTTCTGTACTTTGTCCAGTACAAGTCAACCCACAATGAATGATAAATGATTATGTAATGAGTACAGAATGACACTAATAACTAGCCCTCATTTTCACTTTCACCTCCCAATACGGCACATATATATCGTTTTTTGTATATTTTTTACAATGTATTTTAAAAAAAATATTTTTACCTCCATATATTTCAGTCCAAGAAAACACATTCATGTATGTCACATTTGAAAACTTTATTTGTCTATAGGCTATTCCGTCCAATAAAATTTTCAGAGGGCATTAAATGTATAACTTTTATGTTATTAAACTGTTTTACAATTTGTATTTATGTATTTGCTTTATCGTACCTGTTTAAAAACACTTTGCCTTTCCAGTGTGAATGTGCTATACAATATTAGCGTCTTGCCTATGTACAATTTACGTAATACATGCTACATATTATGTAATATTTTAAAGAAAACAACCTGAAAATACATAAATCAAGTACTTACCGTTGTCATGTTGTAAAATGCCATTGACATCGGTACAAAAAGTATTTGTTAAGCTTCGTTATACGGCGGTTAGCAATGTGTATATCGCTATTGCTTTGAGATAAGCCATAAACTGTCACTTTACAATGTTCCCGCGTGTAATAGTAGTTCACATTTCCTCTCAGTAACCGTCAGGAAATGCTATGAGAAGTAAATTTAAAATTATGAGAAGTGAGTTTCCAAACTTACCAGAGTTTCCATTCTTCTGCTTGTTTAGATCAGCAGTGACGGCGAGTCGCTGGTTTCGGGACTTTATGATTTCTCATAATTCATATGACAAGGCAACCACTCCCTCTGCAGCCACAGTTGTTACTGTGTGATGTAATACACACCCAATACTTCGGATATAGGGAGGGGATGGATCAATGAATACAGCAATCATTCATTCCCTGACACTTGCAATGTCTGTCATTCTCACTATTACAATTCTCACAATTTTCTCCTCAGCATTTCTATTCTTTGGAAACAGGAAATAACTCTGCATTCTTGTCATTTTTGAGATATAATCTAAAACTACCACTTAATTACCATCTAACCACCACATGCTGGCAAAGAGCTGTGTTTATGTGTGTTTAGCTGTTGTTAGTGAGAACCAAAAATGAAACTGAATGCCTGTTGTGGTATGCTGCTTTACGTGTTTTACTGAATGAAAGAGACTTCCAGGTAACTGTACTTTATGTTCCAAACGCCTTGGGGTCATTGCATCCTCTTTGGTTGATTACACAGGAATGAATTTAATTTTAAAATATATATTTTTAAAATATATTTTAATAATATTTCACAATATTACTGTTTTTGATCAATTTAATGCAGCCTTGATGAGCATAAACAACTTATTATTATTTTTTTTTTTTTTTAAAGTATTCTTGTAGTTTCATAACATGGTTAAACCATCTATGTCGCATGGACTATTTTAACGATATCCTTACGACCTTTCTGCGCCTTGAACATTAGTTGCATTGCTGTCTATGCAGGGACCAGTGTTGCCAAGTCCATGGTTTTCCCGCGGAATTGGGCTACTTTTGCTGGGGGTAGTTTCTGATGTCCGTGGGTTGAAGCGACCCCGATAACGTCATATTTATCCTCTGAAATGTGAATTTACCAGGGGAACCCCGCGTTTTTTTAATGAGGGACTCCCCTCGGGTGGGCTTTGTTATGAAAACCTGGCAACCCTGGGAGAGACGGAAAGCTCTCAGATTTCATCAGAAATATTATAATTTGTGTTCTGAAGATGAACAAAGGTTTTGGGAAGACATAAGGGTAAGTAAATAACAATATCATTTCCATTTTTGAGTAAACTGTCCCTTTAAGTTTGCTTTAACAAAAGCTAAAGTTAGAAGCTGATACTCAGCTGAACATTTCATGTTCCTTATTAGAAAATAACACGTTAAAATTGTTAATTAGCATTTTAATGTCTTCACAATGCAAGCAAAGATATATGTAAATATGTTTTCATGACGCGGAATCAATCGGACATACTGGCGGCACTTAATGTAAAAATAATGCCACTGAAGCAAAAAAAACTTGCATATTTTGCTGTTTATTGTTGCTGAAAATGGTCAATTATTGTCATGTTTTGGGCTGTACTAACCGGTCGGACCAGGAAAAAAATGGAGTACTATAGACTGCCAAAAATTATAACAATTTAAGGAAAAGAGTGCATAAAACTGTCTGAGGAACAAAAGGCATTTGCGACCCAGGACCACAAAACCAGTCTTAAGTCGCTCGGGTATATTTGTAGCAATAGTCAAAAATACATTGTATGGGTCAAAATTATAGATTTTTCGTTTATGCCAAAAATCATTAGGAAATTAAGTAAAGATCACATTCCATGAAGATATTTTGTAAATTTCCTACTGCAAATATATCAAAACTTAATTTTTGATTAGTAATATGCATTGCAAAGAACTTAATTTGGAAAACTTTAAAGGCGATTTTCTCAATATTTTGATTTTTTTGCACCCTCAGATTCCATATCCTGAAATAGTTGTATCTCTACAAAATATTGTTCTATTCTAACAAACCATACATCAATGGAAAGCTTATTTATTCAGCTTTCAGATGATGTATAAAGCTCAATTTAAAAAAATTGACACTTATGACTGGTTTTGTGGTCCAGGGTCACATTTGTGGTTGGCCAAACTGAACCAGGATTTACAGGTCAAGAATCTTGACAACATACAGTTTGTTCTTATCTTTACCACTTATTAACTTCAGTTTGTCAATATATTGTGCCCTTTTCATGCTTACTAAGTCCTTCTCTATATGATTTAGCAGCTTCCACATGTTTTGTCCCATGGTTTAGACAGCATAAATGGTTTAGACAGCAGAGCAATGTATTCAGTAATACATTAGCCATGCAGTCGGGTCATTCTATGATTAGGGGTACATTTAGAATTTGACAATGTGAAGAAAAAAGTTTTCTTGTTTCCCAAAAACCCAAACATGACCTTACATAGCTGCTTTGAAACAATCTATATTGTATAAAGTGCTATATAAATAAAGGTGATCTGTAAGAAATATGTGCATAAAATACCATCTATGTTTGCTGCTGTCCACCATATTACCTTTACTGGGTAACACAGTTGACAGGTAACTTAGTTGACACTTTTTGTGTTTTGGGCCTATGCTCAACATAGAAGATTAGAACTACTGAGCATATGGTATGTTTAGAAATATATTTTAATAAACAAAATATAAGTTTTAGTTAAATTGCCTTGTTAAAATTTGCTGCAATAATGCGTATGTAACACTGTTGACAGTCAATTAACCCACTCTTGACACAGGTTTGCTAGTTTAACCAATATTAGGTTTCTTCCATGTGCTTCTAGAGGAAATATCACCATACTGTGCAAATTATGCAAGAATGAGACAAACCATTCCTTTCTGAGGGGGGTTTTCTAGTGGGTAACTTAGTTGACAACAGTTTTTCAGACACAAATAAAACAAGTTATATCACAATAAACACTTATTGTTTTTGAAGCGTACACCCAAAACTATTAATTTATATTTGAAGTCATTTTTATGCTTAAATGCAGAGTGGAATGAGCAACTTTACAAAAACATCTGAATACCAGGGTTGTATGTGATATGAACATCATTTTTGAACAAAAGATATGACTTTTTCAACATACAGCAGTGCGACAATACAATTGTGTACCAGTAGATGAAGCATTGGGGCTTTATATTGATGAAAATATGTTAAAAATATACTTCACGGACATGAGATGTACCCACAATCAATGCTGTTGTTTACATCTGAGTATATCCAATATGGCCGCGCATCCGTGTCACTGACCAAACATTGATGTAAGTGTAAACCCTCTATACACAAATACAGGCTGTTTGTATCCACCTTTCTGTTCACTAAAAAGGGCCGTTGACCTCAACATGCATACAACGTCTACTTTACTCCAATCCAACAGATGGCGCTACTGCATGTTTTGTAACTGTACAACGTCCCTTAAATTAAAAAAGGCTGAGGAAGAAGAAAGACAGAAGTAGGCGTTAAGACTGACGTGCCTGCCAGATAACAATAGTGAAGACGTGTTCCTCACTCACACTCACCAAAGTTCTCTCAACATCCTTCAAGATGGGAATCCGAAAAAAGAACAACAAGAACCCGCCGGTGCTCAGCCACGAGTTTGTGATCCAGAACCATGCGGATATTGTGTCTTGTGTTGCTATGGTGTTTTTGCTGGGTCTTATGTTTGAGGTAAGAATCCACTTTTGAATGAATTCATTCACTCTTAGAGATTTAAGACGAAGATGAGTCAAAGATGACAAATCGGCGTTTGTCTTTTGCTGCTTTCTATAAGGAATCTAACGGGTATTTGGTGTTCTGTCATAGTCTCGTCCCTTTCACTTCCTTTAACTGCTGAAAGAACTGTTACTTTTTGGTTTTATTTTTAACGTGCATCATTTTTAACCCGCTTGCATATTTATCATTCATATGTGCTCGGGATTTACGGGTGCTAATAGCTTATTGCATTCAAAGAGTTGGGAATTTTGATTCACAGAGACATGATGCATGAGAGCGAGAGAGGAATTCCCTATGAAGCGATTAAAGGAACTTTTAAACCCGCGAGATTAAAAAAAAATCACGCGTGCGAATTTAGCACATTTAATGAATGCTGAACGGAATAACAGAATTGATTTGGAAAGATGATTACGTAACATTGTAGCTGCTCTGATACTTTTACGCGCAAATGAAGTGTTACGTGGCAATCGGAGAATGACTGAGCGCTGTCACCGGTGCTCGGCGGCAGCAGGGTCACGATTTTTACTACCAAAATGATTTTTACTGATAACAACATTATGGTTTTACACTCTCAGCACTTGTTAGGAATGCGAGTTTGCACAACGGTTAGATTTGGACGATAGTTTGCTAAATATTAGCGCCAGTGCTGGTGCATCATGGGAAATGGAGTTTACACCACTGGAACATATTTTTTTGTCTTAATGGGCATTCCAATCCAGATTTAAGTAAACTATTTAGTGCTATCAAGCGATTAATCGCATCCAAACATACATTTACATATTAAATATATTTATATATAATATAAATTATACGAGTATAAACATGCATGTAAATATTTTCAGTATATAAACTGTATGTGTGTTGTGATATATACAAATATATACAGGACACTGCAAAAAATTCTTACTTAGATTTTTTTTGTCTTGTTTCCAGCCAAAATATCTAAAAATTCTTAAATCAAGAAGGATTTTCTAGACAAGCGAAAATTATTGTCTTGTTTTCTGAAAAAACAAATCTGTTTTTGCTTGAAACAAGCAAATAATCTGCCAGTGGGGTAAGCAAAATAATCTTGTTTTTATCTTGAAATAAGATTATTTTTTTTACCCCATTGGCAGATTATTTTGCTTGTTCTAAGCAAAAACTCACTTAAATTTGATGTCTTTTTTCTGAAAACGACAATAATTTTTGCTTGTCTAGAAAATCCTTATTGATTTAGGAATTTTAAGATATTTTGGCTGGAAACAAGACAAAAAAATCTAAGTAAGAAAAGCATTTTTTGCAGTGTACGCACACGTTTTATGTAAACTCGATGCGATTTAATTGTTTGACAGCACTAAAATGAGAGTATACTCATCTATACATGATAATATCTTGATGAATTGTGTTTGATGAGAAAGTATTAAAATTGCTTTATGTACTTTTTAGTGACATCATTTACAAATTTACACAAATCTATCATTTACTCACCCTCATGTTGCTTGAAATCTGCATGGCTTATTTTCTAACACCATTTGCATTGTAAACCTTATTTTACATACAATGCAATTAAATGCTAAGAGTCTGTCTGCCATTCTGTAATGATAGATTTTCATTTTAAGATGAACTATTATTTGTGTATTAATTGCGTTTTTATATTTCTTCTTCTGTAGATTACGTCGAAGGTAGCGGTTTTGTTCATAACTGTGCAATACAATGTAACGATTCCAGCAAATGGTAAATATGTGTTGTTGTTTTTTGTTTTTTTTTGTATGAATTATTTTTTATGTTTTCAATATTTTCTGTTACATTATTTTTTTTATAATTAAAACACCTCAACATTATCAAGATGTTTTGTTCCAACAAGTTTTCGTCTAACAGCTCTACTAATGAATTGACGCCACTGACACGTACTGTGATTGTTTATCAAAACAAGCTTTGATAATTAAAAAAACAACACCATCTCCTTTTATTTCATAAGAATAATGCTCACTTCCAAAGTGAGGTGTAAAATCAAGTGCGTTGGTTCTGTTATTCATTATCTTGCTGTTCGAGTTTGTCAAAACAAATCAGTTCTGTCTATACTTCAAAGGTTAGTTCACCTCAAAATTAAAATAGTCTTTGTGTCATTCTAAGCCTGTAAGAAAGCTCTTGGATTTGATCAAAAATATCTTAATTTGTGTTCCGAAGATGAACGAAGGTCCTCTGATTTGAGTGAATAATTAATGACAGAATTATAATTTTTGGGTGAACTGTCCCTTTAAATCGAGAAGTTAGAAGAAGAGTGCAATCCTGAAATTTAGGATTTAATAACACAGCATTATCATTTTCATGCTCATGCTTTGTTTGTATCATGGATTTTAGGAGGTCCGGAGGAAACGGCGGTGAATTACTTCCATTACGGTCTGAAAGATATAGCCACTGTCTTCTTCTACATGTTAGTTGCCATTATCATGCACGCCATTATTCAGGAATACGTGCTGGATGTAAGTATTCTGTATTAGCTGAATAAACTTTTAACGTTTTTGCTGAAACAACTAACGTTTGCCCATAAATGTTCATGCAACATGCATCTTTGTAGTTTTTTTAGTGCAACACTGTTAACACAACTAAATGTTTTGATTTGTTTGCCATTTATTTGACTCCACGACTTTACAGAAAATCAACAGGAAGATGCACTTCTCCAAAACCAAGCACAGCAAGTTTAATGAGTCGGGTCAGCTGAGTGCCTTCTACCTCTTCTCCTGCCTCTGGGGAGCCAGCATTCTTGTTTCTGTAAGAGCGTCACTACTCTGCTTCATATAAATACGAGCTTGTGTGCTGGTCAGTGTTTATAATGGTGTCTAAAAGACTTATTCTGCTTAATCTAAAGGAAAACCTCCTGTCTAACCCTGTCAGCCTGTGGGAGGGTTACCCGCACACCCTTATGCCGTAAGTACAGCTGTCTGTGTTGAATATGCATAGCGTGTTTACATTTAAAATTATGAAATATATTGATTAATGAAGAAAAAGTGGTTCATATTCCATCTTACCGTCGTCACATCTGCCGAAATGCTTCGTGAGCACTCGTAAGTTGCATCTACGACTCATGGAAGTAAACTGATCTGCCAGGCTGGTTCGCATCAAGAAGGACGTTCAAAAGATTTCTCAAGGCTTTTGATCAAATTATCTTGCATTAGTCTACCTGTAATTCTCTCTTCTGATTTTTGTAGACCGTACTGTATGTAACACACAGCTTGCAAATGCAATTATCATTGATGTTCAACTTCCATGAGTCGTGCAGAAGCTAAAGAAGTTGTTTGTCTTGTTTTAGGTTCCAGTTGAAGTTCTACTACATCTGTCAGCTTGGTTACTGGCTTCATGCTATCCCTGAGCTGTATTTCCAGAAGGTCAAGAAAGTAAGTTAACAAAGTGTTTGAGGATGCACGACATGCACTGAAAACCATATTCATGCATCCTGCTATTGTGACTGGACTGATTTCCCTTTCCAGAGGCTTTGTGTTTACCACACTTTTACTTTGCGGAAATTCACTTAAGATGTGACAATAGACTGTGGCCATTTTTGGATACACATACACTTTGATAGTATAGTATTATGAAGCTGTTTTAGGGAATAGTGTTCATTTGGATGTTTTAATAAATTTTGTTTTATTTTTCAGGAGGATATTCCTCGTCAGCTTGTTTATATAAGCCTTTACCTGGTCCACATCACAGGAGCCTATGTTCTGAAGTAAGCAATTGGTACATTTATTAATCATCAAAAACAGTTGTCAGGGCACATATTTTTGTTCAAAAATGTAGAGGCTGAAAAAGTATTTTTGAAATTTTTCAAATCATCAGTCATCAAAGCTCAGTAAATATTGGTCACAGACACAGAGATTTACTTTAAATTTCGCCAAGCTGATTACTCACTAAAAACTCCCTCAGATCATGTTTTCATGCCATTTTAAAGGATTAGTTCGCTTCACCAGAATAAAAATTTCCTCATAACTTACTCACCCCCATTTCATCCAAGATGTTCATGTCTTTCTTTCCTCAGTCAAAAAGAAATTGAAGTTTTTGAGGAAAACATTCTAGGATTTTCTCCATATAGTGGACTTCAATGGGGATCAATGGTTTGAAGGTCCAAATTGCAGTTTTAATGCAGCTTCAAAGGGCTCTACATGATCCCAGCCAAGAAATAAGGGTCTTATCTAGTGAAACGATTGATTGTTTTCTAAAAAAATTACAGTTTGTATACTTTTTAGCTACAAATGCTCATCTTGCACTAGTTTGACTGCAGACATTACGCAACTGCATTGGAAAGGTCACGCATGACGTAGGTTAAAGTACTGACCCAGTGTTTACAAACCAAACATGCAGAGATAGTCATACGGCCTTTACCAAAAAAGGTAAACTGATTTTGGAAGGAGAAAATGAGATGGAGATTTTTGTGCAAGATGAGCATTTGTGGTTATATATATTTTTTTTTTTTTTAGAAAATGACTGATTGTTTCACTAGATAAGACCCTTAATCCTTGGCTGGGAGTGTGTAGAGCCCTTTGAAGCTGCATTGAAACTGCACTTTGGACCTTTAGCCCGCTGTCTCCGATTGAGGTCCACTATATAGAGAAAAATTCTGGCATGCTTTCCTCAAAAACCTTTATTTTCAACTGAAGAAAGAAAGACATTAACATGTTGGATGACATTGGGTGATTAATTAAAGGGGTCATCGGATGCAAAGTTCAGTTTTACATGTTGTATGAACATTAATGTGTGTTGGCAGTGTATGTACAAATCAACCCTATAATTATAAAAATCCATGCAGTGGTTTTTAAAGGGGTCATCGGATGCCCATTTTCCACAAGTTGATATGATTCTTTAGGGTCTTAATAAAAAGTGTATAATATACTTTGGTTTAAAATTCTCAATGGTTGTGTAAAACAACACCCTTTTTACCTTGCCGAAATCAGCTCTGCAAAAATCATCCTGTTCTGGTTGAGGTTGCTTTAAATGTTAATGAGCTCTGCTCACCCCGCCTCTCTCTGTGAAGTTTACTTTACCGTGGGTGTGACGGTTTTAAAAACCGTCACACCCACGGTTTTAAAAAAGGGGATATTATTTTTACAGATTAATTAAAAATCACTGCATGGATTTTTACCATTACAGGGTAGATTTTTACATACACTGCCAACACACATTAATGTTCAGACAGCATGTAAAAGTGAATTTAGCATCCAATGGCCCCTTTAATTAATCTGTAAAAATAATATACCCTTTTTCAAATCAAGCCATTCTTGAAGTCACACAGACAGAGGCCGCTCCCACGATAGCTGATTGACATGAGCGTCTTACCTCAGATCAGCTGTAACAGTCCGACCGCCATTGTTTCGATGCTGGAGCAGGGATGTAAGTTAGACAAGAATATCTCCGATTGAGTGATTGAGGTGTTGTGTTGCTGGATGTAATAATTTACTCCCGACATCTGAGCAGCTGAAGATGCAGTGGATTACGTTTGTTTGCGAAGGGAATGCGCCTCCCGATCTACATATATGCGTCTATGTTCGTGCAAATCATTCGTGATCCAGCTTCACTTACAGCAGAAGTGGGTCTAAGGTTTTTTTTATGAATCTCTGCAATTATCTTTCCTAATAACGTGCTAGGTAGCTAAATGGCTAAATGTGGCTAAAGTAAACAGGCTCGTCACTCCACAGAGTGTAGAGAGGGGCGGGGCGAGCAGAGATCATTTGCATTTAAAGGAACAACCCCTTAGAATGAGATGATTTTTGCAGAGCTGATTTTGGCAAGGTAAAAAGGGTGTTGTTTTACACAACCATTGAGAATCTTTAACCAAAGAATCTTATCAACTTGTGGAAAATGGGCATCCGATGACCCCTTTAATCAGGATTTTTTTTTTTGTTCTGGAAGTGAACTCATGTTTAAACCATTAATAATGTGTTTTCCAGTCTGAACCGATTGGGCCTGGTGTTGCTGGTTCTGCATTACTTTGTTGAGCTCCTCTTCCATGTATCCCGACTCATTTACTTCAGCAATGAAGAGAGGCAGACTGGGTGAGTGCTATTGATTACACAGACCAATTCCAGTTAATAAACACCTGTAATGATTTGTGCACAGGAAACTGAATATTAGCACATTTCTGCATTTGAAGCTCCGGAAAGAATGTTTGACCATTATGAAGCATTTTGTGTATGTTAACAGGTTTACAGTGTGGGCTGTTCTGTTTGTGTTGGGCCGGTTGTTGACTCTTTCCCTGTCTGTTCTCACTGTGGGCCTTGGGCTGGCCGGAACAGAGAAACGGGGTGTGAACCTCGCAGAGGGAAGATTTAATGTCCTTTTTGTTCGGTAAGCAGGGTGATATTCATATTGTGTTATTCCTTCATCTTGCAAAGGAAAGGAAGGAATAATTGAGATTAATCATGAAAGTGTCTTAAAGGGATAGTTCACCTAAAAATGAAAATACTGTCATTAATTACTCACTCTCATGTTGTTTCAAACCTTGTTCATCTTCAAAACACAAATTAAGATATTTTCAATGAAATTTCTGACCATGAATAGACAGCAACGCAACTGACAAGTTCAAGGTGCAGAAAGGTAGTAAGGAAATAGTTAAAATAGTCCATGTGACATCAGTGGTTCAACTTTAACTTTAAGAAGCTATAAGAATACTTTTTGTTGACAAAGAGTATGAACTACTGTTGTCACATAGACTATTTTAACAATATCCTTACTACTTTTCTGGGTATGTTTCCTTGAACATCAGTTGCATTGCTGTCTAGGGAGGGTCAGAAAGTAAACCATCCTTTTAAAGCATTTTGGGTTGCTTTTCAGCAATTGCTATTTTGATTTCATTTTTCAAGAAGCGATTTTTAGCACCTTATTATAAACCAAGTGCCTTGTCATGTGACACGTTTCAATTTCTGTAGAGCTTTGAAGTAGTAAATTCTCAAATGGTTTGCACCATGCTGGTTTTGTGGTATGTGCAGCGCTGTCCAAATCTGATTTGCACAGTTTAGTTTTGAAGTGTTTGGTTTTCAGTATAAAACTACAGAGTAGCCAAAAATAACCCACCTTGGCATCAAATATAAAAAATTTGCTATAGTAGCCCAAAATTTCCAGTCAGCCATCAAAAAGTCTCAACTCATAATATGCCTAATATGTAATCACATTGTAAAAGCTTTTCTACTGAAAGTGAGAGGCTTTTGGATGGACGTGATTCATTTAAACACCAGATGATGGAAAAGCAACGAGGACCTTTGCTTTATTATTGTTGGAGTTGTTTGTAATGGTACTCTTGTTTCTCTCAGGGTGACCGTCCTGACTGCAATATGCAGCACTCAGGCTTTTATGATGTGGAAATTTATCAACTTCCAGCTGCGACGATGGAGAGAACAAGCACAGACTCCGAGCTTAAAGAAGAAATCGTCCTCTTCTAAGAGCAAATCGAAGAAAGGTCAGTATTGCCCACTTAAAATCGGTGTAGATGTTTATTTAAATACCACACGCTATTCCACTGTTCCGATTAGGGTGGGCGATATGACTGATGATATGAGTCATTTTAAAGGCTGCTGTCACTTCATTTTACCAATATACGGACATGCATCTGATTTCTCCCAACTGTTTACATTCACTTAAGACATAAGCGTTTACAGAATGTACTTGCCAAAATGGCATTTTGACAATTTTGTGTGTATTTGACCATCAAAGCGTAATAAGCCCATGAAGATATCTGAATCATATGCTGTCTGAGAGATTGTGCGTGCTTTGAGTGCATGTAGGAGTTGTTCTTTTTTGTAGCTTATCGCACTTAAAGGATTAGTTTACTTCCAAAATGAAAATTTCCTGATAATTTACTTACCCCCCTGTCATCCAAGATGTTCATATCTTTCTTTCTTCAGTCAAAAAGAAATAAAGGTTTTTCTCTAATCTTTATATAATGGACTTCAGTGGGGATCAACAGATTGAAGGTTAAAATTGCAATGTTTCAATGCATGGGCTCTACACAATCCCATCTGAGGAATAAGAGTTTTATCTAGCGAAACGACCTGCCATTTTCTTAAAAAAAAAAAAAAATTAAAGTTTATATACTTTTTAACTACAAATCATCTTTCAAAAACTCCACATTACATATTACATGCTTACACACAAGACGTAGGCGAATGTTCCGACCCAGTGTTTACAAAGCAAATGCGCAAAAAGTCAAACGCCCTTAACCAAAAAAAAAAAAAGGTAAAAATACAATTTTGAAGTTGGAGGAGAAAATGAGATGGAGTTGGTCCTACCCTACCTTTTTGAACTGAAGTATACAGACTTAGAGCTAACTGTGTGTGTTGGTTCCAGTGTCCAATGCAAGCAGAGTTAGAGCAAGAGGTGCATTTGTGGTTAAAAAGTATGTACATTCATTTTTTTTTTTTTTTTTTAGAAAATGACTGATTGTTTTACTAGGTAAGACCCTTATTCCTCGGCTGGGATCATGAAGAGCTATTTGAAGCTGCATTGAAACTGCAATTTTAACCTTGAGCACCATTTAAGTCCAGTATATGGAGAAAAATCCTGGAATGTTTTCCTCAAAAAAAACTTTGGGGGTGTTCACACTTGTCATCTTTGGTTCGATTAAAATGAACTCTGGTGCAATTGCTCTGTTAGTGCGGTTCATTTAAGTATGAGCGCTGCCATCTGAACCCTGGTGCGCACCAAACGAGTGGACTGAGACCGCTAAACCGATGGGTCTCGGACTGCTTCTAAACAAACTCTGGTGGTTGAATGAAATATGAATGCAACACGGACCAAACAAACTAAACAAACCAAAAACAAAAAGTAATGACCAGATGCGATGCTATGCGACATGATTTCATGACAGGAACAAACGGTGTATCCAAAACAAAATGAGCAGAGGGCAAACATGAAGCAATGAGGAGGTAAGGTGGGCTGGGAATTGATTCCACTTGGGAAATGAGAGTCAATTCCAAATATTGGAATCGACCCCGTATTCAGATTTTAGTTCAACAAAATTTACCTATGGATGCCTATCAAACAGAAGGCTGCATCCTATGAAGGCAGGCCTCATATCTCGGCTGCTTTGCCATCAAACGTTCACGAAATTCACTGAAATAAACCGAATCAAAACAAGTTGGTACTGAGCTCGTCTGAGTTTGAGAAACACCTATTAATTCGCCTCTTGCTTGTGAATAGTGACTATAAAGGTTAAAGGTTCTTTCAGAGAGATCGTTTTAATGAACGTTCAAAAACGAATCAGGGGTACAAATTTAAAATCAGAGTTACAGAAATGCATCAGAATTTTTGTAAATAAAGTTTCATATGAGAGTGCTACTTTCTACAACCTTTATATTCTGCAGTCATGGCGAAATCAGGTTCCTTTTATCTAAAAAAACAAAACAAAAAAACAGGAATTGAAAACAACAGCGAGTATTCAGTTGTTGGAATCGAGTCCCATCGATTCCAGACCCAGGAATTGAACAGCCCTAATTTTTGTCATATACTCGCAGCACCGCTTTAAGTCAAAATCACCTTTTCCTTTTGTTTGTATCACTATGCCTTTAGGTTCGGTATCTTAAACGATATCTCCACTTTCTTTGAAAATAGGCTCATTTTCCAACTCCCCTAGAGTTAAACAGTTGAGTTTTACCGTTTTCGAATCCATTCAGCCGATCTCCGGGTCTGGACTTTTAGCATAGCTTAGCATAGATCATTGAATCAGATTAGACTGTTAGCAACTCGCTCAAAAATGACCAAAGAGTTTTGATATTTTTCCTATTTAAAAGTTGACTCTTCTGTAGTTACATCATGTACAAAGAGAAAGACGGATGAAAAATGAAAAGCTGTGATTTTTCTAGGTCAATATGGTTAGAAACTATACTCTTATTTTCCTGTTATAATCCTTTGCTGCCGTACCATGGGTGCAGCAGGCACAATGATATTACTCTGCTGGCTGAAACTCTGCATCTACACAAACTTAGTGCCGTTCACTTTCAGGCGCTGCATAATATTACCCATGGTACGGCAGCAAAGTTCCTTGATTATTACGCCGAATGAGAGTATAGTTCCTAGCCATATCAGCCTAGAAAATCGCAACTTTTAATTTTACGTCAGTCTCAGTACATGATGTAACTACAGAATAGTCAAGTTTTAAATAGGAAAACTGTCGTCATTATATATGGTCATTTTTGAGCGAGATGCTATCGGTCTAATCAGATACAATGATCTAGGCTAAGTTATGCTAAAAGTGCTACCGCCAGACCCAGAGATCAGCTGAATGGATTCGAAAACGGTAAAACTCAACTGTTTAACTCTAGGGGAGTTGGACAATGAGCCTATTTTCAAAAAAAGTGGAGTGTTCCTTTAAGGTTCCCTGTCCAAACTGCCAATGTGAGCGCAAAGCGAACCAGAACCAAATGTATCATTTTCCCTTTTGGTATGGATCAAATGAACCAAACAACAAGTGTGAACACACCCTTAATTTCTTTTCGACCGAAGAAAGAAAGACATGAACATCTTGGATGATATGGGGAAGAGTAAATTATAGGGAAAAATTTTATTCTGGAAGCGAACTAATCCTTAAATAACCCTTTTTAACTTCAAGCACATCTAGAATCTACATTTAAGCAATAAAGTACTTGAGGTTGTACTGAATAGTGAATATAGAGTTTTATTAAGCAAAATCATCAAAGGGATAGTTCACCCAAAAATGAAAATTTGTCATCATTTACCATCAAGTTGTTCCAAGCCTGTATGAATTACTTTTAGCTGCCGAACACAAAAAAGAAGATATTTTGAAGAATGTTGGTAACCATTGATTGTAGCTATTTACTTCCATAGTATGGAAGAAAAAAAAAACTATGAAAGTCAATGGCTGCTGTCAAATCTTAGGTTACCAATATTCTGCAAAATATCTTCTGTGGTCAGCAAAAGAAAGAAACTTATTTTTGGAAAAAGTGGATGGTGAGTAAATGGCAGCAGTTTTCATTTTTGGGGAAACTGGAGATACTTGGATATGCACTACAGGTCAAATGTTTCTTATTCTCAACAAGGCTGCGTTTATTTAATCAAAAATATAGCAAAAACAGTAATGATGAAAAATGAATACAACGTGGTGTGGTGTGATGTGACATAAAGGTCAAGTAATGGTAACCCATACCCTATTATTGCAACATGTCAAACATCTTGTCGTTTGTATTTTCACAGCCAATGGTGTGAACGGATCTGTTGGTGCCAGTGGAGCAGATTCCCCCAGAGCGAGGAAGGAGAAGTCATCATAAAACCCCTCCTAGTCCCAGCTTCTGTCCTGGCTGAAATCAGCCTGATCATTCCTTTCCCTCCTCTCCATCCCACAGTTTGTCCGTAGCCCCTTTTCCTTTTCCCCTCTTGTTTATCTGAAAAAAAAAAAAAAAAAACTTGCAATATGGCAACTTCTTCATCCTGCTCCTTGATCTTGTAGGATGGTGAATGCTCATGAAGCTATCCAACTTTTATGTCTCTTTGCAAGAAGGGCTTAAGGAAAACTGGCTTTGGAGGATTTTGGAGGGGGTCTTCTGTTTGCTTGTTTTTTTTTTGTTTTTTTTTGTTTTTTTTTTAATTCCCCCCCTACATTTGTTTACTTATTCTCAAGGTTCATATACTCTTTGCTTTATTTGCTTAATGCTGCAATCCCAAAACTATGATCCAGCCATACCTACAAAGAAACATGAAAGCTGTGGGGAAGAAGTAACTTATTTTTACAAGTGCCTAACCATACATTTTGACAGATCAGAGAGGAATAATTCAGTATTTTAACTTGAGTTTGAATTCAGGGTTGTATTTAAAGTTCTCTGAAGGCTCACAGTTTTTGTCGATTCTGTCCTATGCATTTGGAACCACGTCTGGTGTCTCTTCATTTGTCTTGTTGTATAAACTCATTGCCACATTTTTTTTTTTACATTAGAAAAAAAATCAGAAGCAGAAATTAATTTGATGCCTTTTTTAATGAATTCCATTTATTGCACTGTACTGTGTAATCGGTCAAGGTAATTAAAAAGTGTAATGCTCCACAAATTTTGATGATTTAGCAAAGGAACATGTTCTAATGAAAACTGTATTTTTGATTTGTCAATAGATTATAGATTTTATTCTTAAACTTTGCAAATCTGACTTAACTGTTCAGTGTTGATAACACATGAAAATGTCAAATCACAAGTGTCATTCCAGTGAGAGCGAGAGACAGTGGTCAGGATCTAAGGAAATGTTCTCAGATGTAATCATTTTCATAGATAGTTTTGGTTTAAGAACAACAATACAGAGAATGAAGTTCAATAAAAAAAGCATTATCTGTTATCTCACAATTGTTTTACCTAAGTACAATCAATGAGAAAGACAACCAGTGAATACATTAATAAAAGTGTTGTTTTCATGGTATTTGTCCCCATTTCACTGCACTGGTTAGGGGTATTTGTTTCACTGCATTTTAGAACATTTGTGTGTGTAAATTCATTAACTGATAGCCATGGTTCAAATTATAAGCTCAAAACAGTCAACCAGCATTTAATTTACCAGTAAAGTTTTGAGTCTGAGTTTGTCAAAAGGTGACAAATAACCCAGATAGGACACGTACGTCTGCAAGATGTCTGTTAAAGATCACTTGAACTAAAAAGCATCTGCTGTATACAAACACCTGACAGACGTCTTTAAGATGTTAGTTTTACATTCATTCTAAATCATAAACATCTTAAAGACATCTAATAGACATCTATTTGACATCTGACAGGAAACATCCTATCAACGTATTGCACCCAGATAGCACACCTACGTCTGCAAGATGTCTGTTAAAGATCACTTGATCTGGGAAGCATCTGCTGTATACAGACATCTGTAAGATGTCAGTTTTACATACATTCTAAATCATAAACATCTTAAAGACATCTACTAGAAAATGTCCAATAGACGTATTGCAGATGAGCAAACACTAAAAAACGCAGACATCAAATAGATGTCTCTGTGATGTCCGTGTGCCATCAGGACAGATGAGCAAACATTAAAGATACATCTTCCAGATGTAAATACAGACGTCAAATAGACGGCTCCGTGATGTATGTGTGCTATCAGGGAACAGTAGTCGCATTTTTGTCACTGATCGCACACGTACATCACGGAGACGTCTATTTAGTCTATTTGATGTCTGCATTTACATCTACAAGATGTATTTGTATAGTGTTTGCACATCTGCAATGACATCTATTAGATGCCTTTAAGATGTTTATGATTTAGAATGTATGTAAAACAGATGTCAAACATCTTAGATGTCTTTAAGATGTTTATGATTTCTATTAAAGATGTTTGTACACAGCAGATGCTTTCCAGATCAAGTGATCTTTAACAGAAATCCTGCAGACGTACATGTGCTATCTGGGTGCAATATGTCGATAGGACGTTTCCTATCAGATGTCAAATCGACGTCTATTAGATGTCTTTAAGATGTTTATGATTTAGAATGTATGTAAAACTGACATCTTACATATGTCTATCAGATGTTTGTACACAGCAGATGCTTTCCAGATCAAGTGATCTTTAACAGACATCTTGCAGACATGTGTGTTATCTGGGTGCAATACGTTGATTAGACGTTTCCTATCAGATGTCAAATCGACGTCTATTAGATGTCTTTAAGATGTTTATGATTTAGAATGTGTGTAAAACTGATATCTTACATACGTCTGTCAGATGTTTGTACACAGCAGATGCTTTCCAGGTCAAGTGATCTTTAACAGAAATCCTGCAGACACACGTGTGCTATATGGGTGCAATACGTTGATTGGATGTTTCCTGTCAGATGTCAAATAGACGTCTATTAGATGTCTTTAAGATGTTTATGATCTTACATACATCTGTAAGATGTTTGTACACAGCAGATGCTTTCCAGATCAAGTGATCTTAAACAGACATCTTGCAGATGTACGTGTACTATCTGGGTGCAATATGTTGATAGGATGTTTCCTATCAGATGTCAAATAGATGTCTATTAGATGTCTTTAAGATGTTTATGATTTAGAATGTGTGTAAAACTAACATCTTACATAGATCTGTAAGATGTTTGCACACAGCAGATGCTTTCCAGATCAGGGGATCTTTAACAGACATCTTGCAGACGTATGTGTGTTACTTGGGTGCAATACATCGATTAGACGTTTCCTATCAGATGTCAAGTAGACGTCTATTAGATGTTTTTAAGATATTTATGATTTAGATTGTGTGTAAAACTGACATCTTACATATGTCTGTCAGATGTTTGTACACAGCAGATGCTTTCCAGATCAAGTGATCTTTAACAGACATCTTGCAGACATACCTCAGCTATCTGGGGTGAGGAAATAACCATAGCAACAATTCATTGTTCTAGCGTTCGAAAGTTATTTTTGTGTTTAATAATATTATCTAATAGTATATAAATATCTAATAATACTTATAGTCTACAAAAGTTATTTAATAACCTAATACGTAATTCTCAAAAGAAATACAGTAAAAAGGCACACTTAATTCATTTTGCTTCAAGAGGTCATTGTCCTTAAAGTGTTGGTGTGACCATGAGGTGGCGCTGTTTGCCACGACATTTCGTGCCTGAGCTCAGTGATATTTACTGGTTTTTGCAAATCATGTTGGGGGTTATTTTCTATTACCGAAAGTATAAAATACGAAACTAACATGTATTAATGCTTTCCTGAACGGAAAGCGGTCTCTTTCGGGACGTGTAGTTGCGACAACCCCGTGCTTTCACAATTGTTGTCAAGCGCTTGCCAATCTGAAAGTGTGAACAGCGAATATTGCATAAGTCACTGTTTGCAGATTTCCCTTTGAGAGAAGTTACATTCGATGTAGACCTTTGATCGACACGGGTTGCAACTGTGGGATTCGTTTCGACTCGTCCGTTCTTCATCTCACTCGCTGGCTTGCGTTCACATGGAAGTGTTTTATAGGAAATCAACCTGTCGCCGTATGGGTTTTGATCGGATACCTGACACATTTGGGGTTTATTGCTGAGTAATCACGGTAAGCGCTGGCTTTTTGCCCGATCATCCAGTCCCTGAGCTCGTGGCCATTTGGGGCTTGTATTCTGGGAGAAAAGTAAGAAATGTTTGTGTGCTTGACAACTCAATACAGTTATGAGACATGGTGGAGCACTACACTATTGGAAAAACTGGGGCTTTCATTGTATCTCAAGTGTTCTTATGTAGGCTGTCTTTAAAATGACGGGTAGAAATGACAAAGACGTGTGTTTAGACCTCTAAACAATGTAGATACAAAATAATTTATATTGGTTTAAATGTTACTATCAAGCAAGATTTCCTATAGTGACGTGACAAAATCAACACGTATTGATACTTGATTCAGCACATAGAAGACTCGATTATTTGAACGTCTAATAAATTAAAAAAGTACTAATGATGGATAAAATTGGATTCACATAGCCAAACGCTTTTGAATTTCCTTTTATATTGTCCAGGCCTTAACTTGGTCGAAAATGTTCTGATGTTATTTTAGTAGTTTGTTGTGTTAAAAAGTTTTTATCTGATAGCAAATGTATATTAAGCACCCTGAGGTAAATCATAACACGCAGGATGTGATGTATGAAGGTCTGGAAAGCAGTTTGATGTGGGTGATCCAATGTGATTTTTAATTAAGCTGTTATGACATTGATAATAGAGTGCAGATTGCTTTGGGTTTGGAACAACAACAACACCGGCTCGTAACCTGACCACTCCGGCACACTTTTTCTCCCACAGCAGCACTTTAAAGGCGAAAGCTTGTGTAAACTGGCTTTTCGACACTGTTTTGATTCCCTCCTATAATATTATGAAACCTCCACTTGCAGTTTAAAAAACACAAAGACGGAGAAAATTCAATCCGACGGGCTTGCCGTGTCCTTATGTTTGCTGTATCATCATTTTGCCCCGTTGCTCACTGCAAGGTTGCTATGCAGGCTAGAGTAAACGAGTAGATACTGGTGCCCGTAGTATGTGGGGGAGGTTTTGCTGGCGAGATAAACAAGCAGCCAGCCATCGTTAGGCATAAGGCAGCAGGAACATGGCGGCGGCAGTTAACTATAATGCTGTTTCACCAAGCCGAAGGTCAGAGCTGGACATAACGTACTGGATTTAGGAGGAAACAAAACACTGTAAGTCGGACACGGTTGCAAATGTTGAATGTTTGCCGGTGAATGGCGGTTTGGGGTGGCTTTGTAACGCGATTTTTACACACTCGCTGCAGGATCCAATCACAGTTCCGCGGCGGCGGTATCCTGCATTAGCTTGCTAAACCAGCTACACTCGCTATTTCAGCCTGGCCACTTTGCAGAGTTCGAGAGTTGTGTTTTGCCTGTTGTTGTTGTGTAAACAAATCGCTTTGAGCGACCTTGAAGCGGATGCACGGCTGTTATTGTTTTAACATTTCAATTGTGTCGCCGATTTACTTGATTCGCCCGCGCTGCTCGCGTTTGTGCGATTAAGTTTAGCCAGCTCCCCCCTCTTCTTATTTGCCTGGCTAGCTTTAGCCTGCGAGCCTCCATTTGACTATGCGAGGAAGGCAAGTCCGTCCGTGGAACGATATTCAGTGGTGTTTTAACTTTAGCGGGCGGAACTGTTACATTGTAACGTGCGAATGGAGTTCCATGGAATGCTTGTGTTACACTAGAGCGAGTTGGACTGTAACCGTTCCAAAGCCGCTAAAAGCAACAATGTATCGTTCGCGGGCGCGTTCTATTGAAAGTAAACGCGCGTTGTTAGTTGACAGTCGCCGCGTTTCGTTTCTGTGCGGGCTGAGATTAGTGAGTCAGCTTTTTGCTCAACTACCGCACGCCACGGTTCGGTTTTCGGTTTGAAGAAAGGGAAAAGTTGGGGCGCCACTGGCTGGGAAGGCTGCTAATTAGCATTTACCTCGTGATTTGCCTGAACTCCGCTATTTTCACAAGCGCTTGTGTGTGTGGAGCGGAGGCTGCTTTTGTCGTCCAGCACTCCGGGAGATTTTTAGTTTGGTCGACGGAGTTCGTAGCCTCCGTGACGAGGTTTTACGGTGTATGACGTCACGCCGCCGGCTAGTTCATTGGGTCTAGGTCATGTTTAGACGCACCTTAGCATTTAAGTCGTAGCTCATCATTTTAACACGATGGATACATTTGGGCTTGAATACATTCTGTTGTTGTTTTTTCCTCTCTTTTGCTCCTCTCGAACCATGATTACCATAGTTCTGTTTCCATTCAGTTCATTAATGGTGCCATTCACGATTTTACGATGCAAGTTCCATTTGTTAACATTAGTTAACTGCTTGGGTTAATATGAACCAACAATGAAAACAATACTAAAATCAAAAGTTCTGTCTATTCTGTCTATTCACATGAACAAACAATGGGGAGACAGCCATATAAATTATTGCACATTGTTATTTAATGTTAGTTAATGCATTAACCAATGTCAACTAATGTTGAAATGTGGAAATACTAAATACTATTTGCTTTTACAGCCTTATGATTTGATCAGAACAAATACATAAAGAAATGTTTTATTAAAATCCGTTTATAAATGCTTTTTAATAGGCTTCTTGCTCACACGTGACAAAACACTTGTGATTCAGTAAGTGAGTCAACTTACTGATTCATACTGAAGTAGTGCTGTCAAACGATTAATCGTGTTCGAAATAAAAGTTTTTATGTAATATACTGCTGTGTATGTTTTATGTGTATATAAATATGAATGTATAAATGTAAGAAAAATATGTTGTCTTATGTTAAATATAAAGATATATATAATATAAATATATACATGAAAATATTTTCAAACTATAAAAGGTGTGTATTTACATATACGTAATAAATATACACAGCACACAGACATGTTATGTAAACAAAATTTTTTATTTTGGAATGCGATTAATCGCAATTAACTGCGATTAATCGCGATTAATCGTTTGACAGCTCTAGTGATTCACTATAAAGAACTAGTCCATAATAGTGATTCGTTTGGGAATCGGACTACAATGGCTGTTGACTGTTTCCAAATCAGTAGCAGCGTTGCGGCACAACTCTATACTAGTAAATGAAATGCTCCAGGAGTATTTTAGTGTTTAGTTTGAATATATCCAATATTCTGTTAACTGAATCAAATGTCACGACTGTTCTTTTTGAACACTTTTCCGTATAGGTTCTTGATTCCCAAATCCTATTGGTTTAGTCCATTGGTGGTTTATAAGAAATTATCTGCTTGAATGCCCAAGCTTGGAGGCTGTACACAGACAGCTGGTGTTCACCTCAGATTTGCATCAGTGCTGCTAAGAGCTGCGGTAGTGCGACTCAGCCTGTTGGACCAGTAGTTCAGTTCATGCTAGCTTTGTTACCCACCTCTTACATCATGCTGACACATTCCACAGTAGGGCTTGTGTGGTGAGGAAATGCTCTCACAGCCCAACATAAGAGTAGTATGGCCATTGTGGTAATTAGTTTGATTTGAGAACAATGCAGGAGTATTGTATTACAGTTTTATGTATATGCAGGCAAACTACTAGTGTTGTTATTGTAAAATAAATATACAAAAGAATATAAACCTAAAACACTTAAAGTTAGACTGTAAAAAAATGAAATTTAGTCTGTGCCTATAGCCTCATTGTTAGTGGGCCGACATAAAACAGACCTGTGTTCACGGTGACCCGAGTTTGATTCCCGACTTGAGGTCCTTTGCCAGTCCCACTCCCCTCTCTTCACCCAGTACTTTCCTGTCTGCTCTCTACTATTCTGTCTAAATAAAGACATAAAAAGGCCCATAAAATAACTTGAAAAGAAGTTCTAAAACTGAAATAAAAATTAAGCTAAACTAGTAAAAATATCAAAAGCACATTCTGTATTACTAAAATAAACAAAACCTTTAATTTTTTTTTTTAAAAAAAAAGCTAATTCGAAATATTATTAAATACTGTAATTGATTTTGGAGTATGTTGGAGTACAAGAAAATACTATTTTAGTCTTTCTACTTCAGAATTGTCATTTTTTTGTAATTATTTGTGAAATTTACTAGCAATTTCTGAGTGAAATTGCTTTTAAATTTTCTCAAACCCGGTATTCTTTCTTTCTTTCTTTCTTTCTTTCTTGTTCTTTCACAGTGTACCAATAAATAGGTCAAAAGCCTGAGGTGTGGCCTTTAAAAAAATCTGAATCTTTATGATTTCAGTTAGTAGATTTTAGATGATTTTTTTTTTCTACACCTTTTTTTCCAGTTGATTAAAATAGTTTTTAACTGAAAAAAGCTGAAATACTTACACTTAGACTTACAAATGTAAATAAATTAGAAACTTTGCATTGTCAGCTAACCAAAATAAAAAGTTTTAGTTTTAAAAGTAAAATAAAAATAGTTAATGGAAAACTTAAGACAAAAAACACTACAATAGTACGCTACCATTCAAAAGTTTTTGAACAGTAAGATTTTTAATGTTTTTTAAAGAATTCTCTTCTGCTCACCAAGCCTGTATTTGTTTGGTCCAAAGTACAGCAAAAACAGTAAAAATTTGAAATATTTTTACTATTTAAAATAACTGTTTTCTATGTGAATATATTCTAAAATATAATTTATTCCTGTGAATTCAAAACTGAATTTTTAGCATCATTTCTCCAGTCACATGATCCTTCAGAAACAACAACAACAAAAAATATTATTTTTATGTTGAGTATATTTTTTCAGGTTTTTTAATTGATGAATATAAAGTTCAGAAGAACAGCGTTTATCATAAATAGAAATCTTTTGTAACATTATAAATCAAAAACTAAATTAATAAATAAAGTGAAATAAAATAAATAATTATGCTGACTTGAAACTTTTAAATGGTATAGTATATAATGTTACAAAAGCTTTTTATTTCAGATAAATGCTGATGTTTGGATCTTTCTATTCATCAAAGAATTCTGAAAAAAAAATACTTAACTGTTTTAAGTATTCATAATAGTAATAATAATAATAAATGTTTCTTAAACAACAAATCAGCATATTATAATGATTTCTAAAGGATCATGTGACTGAAGACTGAAGTAATGATGCTGAAAATTTAGCTTTGACAATTTAACTTTTTGAAATAGAAAACAGTTTTTTTAAGTAGTAAAAATATTTCAAAATTTTACTGTTTTTGCTGTACTTTGGATCAAATAAATGCAGGCTTGGTGAGCAGAAGAGACTTTAAAAAAACATTAAAAATCCTACTGTTCAAAAACTTTTGACTGGTAGTGTATATAAACAATACTAAAATAACTACACTGTAAAAATAGTTTATTAGAGTACGTTTTACAAAAAATTACATGTTTAATTCTATGCGTCACTTGCCATTTCTTTGTAATTATTTGAGAATTTTTGTCAAATGCATTTATTTTTCAACGTATTAATAAAAAACTCAATTGTCTGCACTGTGGCCTTTTAAAACAGTATCTTTCTAGTATCAGTTAGCAGTGTTTTGTCAGAAAGCATGTACTTCCATTTGTAGTAAAAGCTTTCCTGACATTCAGTAGTAGTAGCCGGATTATTTAGGGAATGTTTTCAGTCAGCCAAGCCTGTCAAAACGCTATGATGTGGTAAGATGTATTCCCATACAAACTACGGCGTGTGGGTGTGCCGATATACCGGCAGGACTCGGCAGCGAGCGTGCGAGCATGCGTGTACGCCGATGCCGTCTAGGTCTCTGTGGCTTAGTGCCATTCACGCGTGGCAATCTAAATATGGCATATCCACCAGTGGATGCCGTGGTCACGTGACCTCTCGGCTGCCGGCGCTGGGGTGGAAAGAGGAGTGCTAGTTCACATGCAACCAGCCGGCAGTCCAGAACCATGATTTCATCCTGGATCAGCTGACCTTTGACTCGCTCTATTGATTGAGGTATTCCATCACAGCGAATCGCAGGCTGATCGTTGAACTTTGATCTTCCTGCAAAGTGCGTCCGTCACAGTCGCAGGCCTTCAGCTGGGACGCATGCTCAGCAGAAGGTTGAAAGGAACAGAAATTTGTCACGAGGCTGTTTGATTTTCACGCCACAGTGACAAGATGCAGTCTGTCAGTTAGAGGGATGATCATATGAGCCACTATCAAATCAAATCACTGTCAGATGGCATCAGATTGACATGCAGGGGAAACACAAGCACTAAAATCAGCTGAAAAAAACGAAGGTATAAAAGCAAGACTCTTAATTTTTAAAAGAGGGAAGTGTGTTTTACCCCGGACACACAGTAGCTCTGTCTGTAAGGATTACTGTAACCAAATTAAGCCTAATTAGAAGAAAGCTGGAAAATGATGACCTTGTCCGGCTTGATTAGGTTAGACCGCGGCTGAATGCGAACATGCCTGCTCTCTCTACCTTTCATTCAGTTCCTTTTTTCAGTCTTGTCTCAAATTACACTGGGAGCAAAGGGCAGGGAGGAAACCAGGTCTGCCTAAATGACATTGCTGCTCACATTCAACAGTAATGTGCTTTTCTCAGGAACAGTGTTTACAAAGCATCAGCTGGAGTTTGTCAAAAAAGCCGTAGTTGGAACTAATGAGCAGTGACGCAAGTTGGAAAATAGCTCTGTGTAATGTTAATAAGACTGTGAATCAATTAATTAACCTCAATGTTTTAAAAATGTTTTCTTTTGTAGAGTTGTTTTAATATTAAATTGACAGCCCTAATAGTCTTTTGAATATTTTTTTAACTTAAAACACATTGTATTTTCTCCAGATGCTTCTTTAAAATTTATTTTTAGAATTGTTTTAAATGTACAACCCTGATACCACGGTTGAATTATTTTTTGCTTGCGTAAAATATTTAATCAAATGCTTCAAATGAATTAATTCAATGATAATTTCATTATTTTTTTATATTTTTATTTTATTTTTAGAATTAATTGTTTTAAAGTTATGTCCTTGATTCCTTTGTTTGTTTTTGTTTTTGCTTGTACACATTTTTTTTAATCTTCTTTACACGCCTCACATTTAATTAAATGAATGTTATTATATGCTAATTAGTTGCATTTTTTTCCTTTTTTAATGTTTTAAAATGAATTTTATACCACTACGATCTAATTAATTAAGATGTTTTTGACAGTTTTTTTATATTTTATTTTTTAGAGTTGTTTTAAAATTAAATTACATTTTAAGTTTTCTTTTGTTTTACTTGCCTAAAACACATTGTTTTTTTTCTCCAAATGTCTCATATTTAATCAAATGAATTCCTTTTCTTCTTCTCAAGTTTTATTTTTAGAATTATTTGTTTTAAATTTGCAGCCCTGATACCATTGTTTGATTAATTTTTTTTTTTTTTTTTTTTTTTTTTTTTGCTTGCATAAAACATTTAATCAAATGCCTCACATTTAATTGAATTAATTATGTTATTTCCTAATTTATTGCTTTTTTTGTGTGTTTTAATTTTATTTTTTAGAATTTTAAATTTATGGCCCTGATACCATTGCTTGATTTGTTTTGTCTGTTTGTTTGTTTTTTTGCTTGCATAAAACATTTTTAATATCTTCTTTACATGCTTCATATTTAATTTAAATATTTTAATCAAATTAATTTTATTAAATGCTAATGAATTGTAAATGAATTAATGAATTAAATTAATTAGGAATTCATTTACAATTAATTTTACAGCCCTAATAACCTTATTTGATTTTTTTTTTTTTACTAGTCTAAAACACTTTTTCTTTGTATTTTCTCCAAACACCTCACAATTAAATGAATCCCTTTTAATTTTTTTTCAATTTCAATTTTTTCATTTTATGCTTGCATAAAACATTTAATTAAATGAATTATATTTAATCAAATGATTTCTATGATTTGCTAATTAATTGCTTTTCAGTTTTTTCATGTTTTATTTTTATAATTGTTTTAATTTCACAGCCCTGATACCATTGCTTATTTTTTTTCTTGCTTTCCTAAAACACATTATCATTAGTATCTTCTTCACATGGCTTATATTTATCAAATTCATTTCATTATATGCAAATCAATTGCAAATTGTTTTCAACTGTTTATTTATTTATTTTTCAAATTAATGGTTTTAAATTTAAATGTACAGCCCTAATACTTTTTACATTTTTGTATCATTTTTTGCTTTTCTTCTCCACATGCCTCACATTTAAAGCAAAAGAAAAATAATTTCAGTAATTGTTCCTTGTACTCCTGAAACAATACTGAATGTAAGTTTAGGAGTGTGTTGCCAGGGTAACAGCGGGTAGACGGGCCTGAGGCCTCACAGTGACGGATGAGCTGAGTTATAATGGCTGGGTTCATTCCACTCACCGCTTCCTCTCACAGACATACCGTCCTTGCACAGAGTCTGACCCAGGATTGCTACACACATTTCTCTCAACTCCCCACTTCTGCCTAATGAGCCTGCTGTGTGTGTGCCCGTGATGGCTCTCAGACGGTTCAAAATGTGCTGTCTCTCAGTTACATATTGGTTTAGTCTAGATAGCTAAGAGTACTTTAAAATGTAGTCCATCCAAATATTGAAAATGTCTTAGGATTGTGTTTTTCTTTAACCAATTTTTTGAATGTAAGCAGCAGTTCTTGCTGCACATTTTAGGCCTCAGTATACTGTGAAGTTCTTTTGCGTTCTTCGCTTAGATAAAAATTTGAAATACCTGAGCAGTTCGCCAAACATCCTTTCCTCTCAATTACAAACATGACAGCATTGAGAAAACAGCAGTTAAAGGAGAAGTCCACTTCCAGAACAACATTCACAAATAATTTACTCACCTTCTTGTAATCCAAGATGTTCATGTCTTTCTGTCTTCAGTCGTGAAGAAATTATGGTTTTTGAGGAAAACATTTCAGGATTTTTCTCCATATAATGGATTTCATTGGTGCCCCGATTTTGAACTTCCAAAATGTAGTTTAAATGCGGCTTCAAAGGGCTCTAAACAATCTCAGCCGAGGAAGAAGGGTCTTATCTAGCGAAACGATCGATTTTTCGGAAAATACATTTTTTTTCATACTTTTTAAGCACAAAAGCTTGTGTAGCGCAGGTTCTGGGATGCACGTTCACGACGCTACGTACTATTGAATCACGTCGAAAGGTCATGCGGAACGTAAGCGGAACTACAGACCCAGTGTTTACAAAGCGAATGCGCAAAGACTAAGAAAGTGCAAGTAAGTTCGTAAGCGCTGTTTACAAACAAAAAGGTACAATGATGTCCTCCTCTCAAGTTGTAGGAGAAAATAAGATGGAGTTTTGCCCCATACTCGGTACTCAGACGATGAACTTACACGTGATTCATAGTAGTGATGGGAAGTTCGAATCATTTTACCGACTCGGATCTTTGAGTCTCGTTCAACAAAATGAACGAATCTTTTTCGAGTCATTTCATTCATTTTAGCAAAATATAATTAAAATGTTACATGTTACTTCCCTAACACATCTACTGCTTACACAAACATTGATCACACTACAAACAAGACAAAACTATAATGCTATAAGAAACAGAAAAGATTAATCCATTGTTTACCTGGGTCTTTAGTCTATGATTAGCTCACCTCACCTCTTATCTGAGAAGTTTTTGAGTTTGAGTCGTTCATCACGTGACAGCCCCATAAGATGAACGAACGACTCGGAAAAACCCGAAGACTTGAAACGGGTGAACTAATTCCAGTACAGAACCTAATAGAATGTTGCGCATGTGCGACTGAACAAATCTCTCCTTGAGATGAATCGTTCTTCCTGAGTCACATTAAAGATTCGTTCAAGAACGACCCATCACTAATTTGTAGCATCGTGGACGTGCATCCCAGAGCCTGTGCTCTGCTAGCTTTTGTGCTTAAAAAGTATAGAAATTTTTTTTTTCCGAAAAAAAATTACAGATCGTTTCGCTAGATAAGGTGCTTCTTCCTCGGCTGGGATTGTTTAGAGCCCTTTGAAGCCGCATTTAAACTGCATTATGAAAGTTCAAAAACGGGGCACCAATGAAGTCCATTATTTGGAGAAAAATCCTGACATGTTTTTTTCTCAAAAACCATAATTTCTTTACGACTGAAGACCAAAAGACATGAAGATCTTGGATGACAAGGGAGTGAGTAAATTATTTGTAAATTGTTGTTCTGGAAGTGGAATTCTCCTTTCCTCTCCTTTTCTTTATGTAGCTGTTCATGAAGTAGTTTGCTTTAAAGTAAGCAGTTCCTTTTAGTTTGAATTACAATTCGAGTTCTACTATAAAGCAGCTCTCCAGTGCACTCATGTTTTTACTTGTGTCTGACTTGGACTGAACTAAAGAAATGAAGTGGAAAAGTACTATGGTGTTTAGCAGCTGGAGTTTTTAATGTATTAAATAAACCAGTGTATGAGGTGTAGGAGTGGATTGAGAAGCACTTTGCTAGACCTCAGCTGCGATTACATTCCCTTTTTAATCGAAGAAAGGTTTAAGGGCAGGCAGAAGGAGCGTTACTGATCCGGGCACCGAATACGTCGCCCTGCACTTACAAGCGAGACGCTCTTTCTCCACTCAAGTGCGTATTGATTTGACTTTGGCTGGTGACATTATGTTATTGCCACAGATATTTACTGTGAAGGTGGCCTTACACAAACTGGCTCGCTGCTTAGATAATGGAGGTCGTGTAAGCGCCACAAAGAGCAAGTGTACTAAAGCTGAAGGAATATTCCTGGTTGGGTTAAACTTAAATGACAGCATTAGTGGCATAACACTGATTAGCACAAACAATTAAAAAAAATTCCTCATCACTCTTTTCTTAAAGAATGAGATGGTGAGGCACTTACAGTGGAAGTGAAGGGTTTTTTTAAAGGGGTCATCGATGCAAAGTTTTGCATGTTGTTTGAGCATAAATGTGTGTTGGCAGTGTGTGTACACAACTGCCCTATAATGATAAAAATCAATTTTTTAAAAATTCCTATAAATAATAACCCCTTTCTCAGATCAAGCCATTCTCAGATTCTTGGCTGCGTGACGTCACACAGACTAAGGCACCTCCCATGATTGTTGATTGACACTGGCATTTTAACTTAGACCCGCCCTGAGTGAGCTGTGAACAGTCCACCATTGTTTCGACAACGGAGCAGTGGAAGACAAGAATGTCTCCTAAGCGATTGAGGTGATCAGTTATTGGATGTAATAATGATCATAGCAGCCATCCCGACATCTGAGCCGCTGAATATGTAGGGTATTACTTTTGTTTACCTACCTAAATGCATCTATGTTCGCGCAAATCACTTGTGATGCAGCTTCACCTACAGAAGAAGTGAGTATACGTTTTTAGTGAATCTTTGCAAAGCGCCTTTCCTAAAAATGTGCTAGATAGCAAATTCCGTGGCTAAAGTTTACAGTCTCTCAGAGAATGGCTGGTCGCCCCACAGAAGAGAGGGGCGGGGTGAGCAAACCTCATTAGCATTTAAAGGGACACGCACCGAAACGGTCGCTGTTTTTGACAAGGTAAAAAGGGTGTTGTTTTACACTACCTTTGAGAAAGTAAAAAAAAAGTTGTAGACTTTTCATTAAGACCCTAAAGAATTGTATCAACTTGTGGAAAATGGGCATCTGATGACCGCTTTAAATTTCATGAAAACATTTACATTAATTTTTATGTTGAAACTTACATATAGTTTGAGCTGTAAATCTGTTTAAATAATTTTTACGGTTGTTTTATGGTTTGTGGATTTGCTCCACCTTGGTAACAAGTTGTAAAATCGAATATAACTTTACAGTAGAACTTTGTATTTTTTTACACTAAAATTATGTTGACACATTTTGACACATATCATGTCATTGGATCTCCTTCCAGTGACGTCATACACCCTTGATTCTCCGGTTTTACTTTGTAGAAAACATGGAGACGCTTTAATATGTTATGCATTTTATTAGACAGGTGACAAACGCACAGCGTAGCATTATAACACAACTTTCAACACACTCATATGTATCGAGTATGATAAAACAGCGCTGCTTTTCCCTACATACGCATGACTGGAGGAAGTGGAAACGGTCGACTGTGGCATAATAAATACTCCACTGCTTTCGTGCCGTGTATGGTGCTCGTCCTTCATTAGCAATTGCTTCAGCGGCCTAGTTTCACTTCCATGACTTCCAGCCCCACCCTGCTTCGTACTACAATGACCTTAATAAGTCATTTATACATTAGCTCATCAATGAACATTATTTCTAACCCGAGTCCCGTTGGATTGTATCGGCTGTGGGCATGAAGACAACAAATCCACACTTTTTTTCCACACTCAATCACGTCATCATTAAACTACGCCTTTGTTTCTGGTTTGTTTTGAATATGCGCCCTCTAGCAGCGAAAACTTACATATTTGGCCTTTAAATATAAATAAAATTATACTATAGAAATTTAAGTGTTCTTGTCACCAGTGTTAATGGTAACTGGTAACCGGTTACTCACCATTGAATTGTGACCCAGTCAGGTTCTGTTTATTTCAGATAGAAGGGTCTTTTTCCACAAGAACATAAATCGATCATGTGAAGGCTTCCCACAAGTAGTTCACCCACTTTGAAACATTTCGCTCAGCGTCTACATCTGTGCTTGAGAGATCTCTGTTATGGAATCCAGTAGGGTTTTCCATGTTGTCACCTGACTGGTTACACACTACTACATGCTCTTATTCTAATTAATGAACCTGACAAGTGAAAGTTAGCAAAAAGATCAGCGCCTTCTTACCAGCACCCTTAGTGAAGCGGATCTCAAGGTCCTCATGTCGTCAGATGGTATTGATGCGCTCGGAGTGCACGACTGCAGCTATGTAGAGAGGATGGTGTTCTTTTCACCGCTGTCTGGAGGTCTCTGCACACTGGAGCCCAGCGTGTGCCTGGCAGCAGACCCAGAGTGTAATCCTTGGCATCGAGTGTGGCCTGGCACCGGTTCAGAAAGCCACAGTTAGAGTGGTGGGGGGGCCCTACTTTAAGAAATGCCAAGTCGAAGGAAGGAAACAATGATCACAGGGCAGGTTAACCCAGGGTGGCCACAAGTTGAGCTTGAGGTTAACGCTGCCAAGAGACGTGGTGCGGCTTCACTTTCGCTTCATTAAAGAGATGTATGCGAGGCTTTCCTGTCCGCATTGTAATGTCGGGTCAAGCAGTGGCCAACTACACATTACTGTACTGTGTAAAGAGACCACAGAGACCCCTGCACAGATTTTTAAGCGCTTCAAGATTGCTTCCTGTTCACTGTCAGAGACCCTCCACTGAACTCGACCACATTGAGATCCGGTTCTTGTTTGTATCTGGTTTTGTTTAGAAAAAAACCTAAATGATTTTCATGATGGTCAGTTCTGTAAACAGTTATACAGTGTCTTTCTTGTGTTACGCATAATACAGTATACAAACTAAGAATCAGACTAGAGCTGGGCAATACAAGCAAAAAAATTATAGACATCTTTTATGCTGACCAGTGACCAAGTCAGTGTTTTTTTTGATCAAAACAAATATTAATGCAATTTAAAATAGCTGTTTTCTTGAATATATTTTAAAATGGAATTTATTCATGTGATGAAAAGAGAAATATTGTACCTGATCTCGTGACGAAAGGGTACCTGTGGGAAGTTTTTCGCAAGATGTGAAATGCATACCAATAAATACATATCAATGCAGTTTCCAACAGAAATTAACACTAGAGGTGGTAAAACAGCGAGCACTAATTGTTTTTGTACACAGTTATAATTAGAGCTCTATGTGTTTCGCTTTCCGGACGCTTGGTACCTCGTGCGGCATGGAATTGGCTTTACGATGGGGAATCCTTGGGTACGAATTCTGAAATCTGGCTCATGATAAAAACGGCATGTTTGCGATCGCGTTTTTATGTGACGTTCGCTTAAGTTCATATTATCGCTAGGTTTAGGTGTAGTGTAGATGGTACGTTATTTTTTCTTCAAAAGCCACCTCAAGTGAGCGTAAAAACTTGTTTGCAAATTAATTATTGCTTTAATTCAGAATTAGTTACTGTTGCTATGTCCGACAAACATTGTCACTCTCACACTACACATCATGTCCTCATTCAGTGAAAAATACAGAGCAAAGAGGAAACTGACAACATGCCAACAGACAAGACAGCAGGTTACTTCTGATATGAAACAAGGTCTCAGCTTTAAGATTTTGGCATTTTGTAAGGAATTCAAACAATAAATACTGTTTTGTGGCTCCTTAATGTTGCCTCTGTTCCCTATATTTACATAAAGCATGAAATAAACATGAATGAACATCTGAACGTTAGGGATGGGCGATATGGGCATAAAAATTGATCATGATAATTTCTAGTATTTATTGCGATAACGATATCAATGATGATAATTCAGGGACTCATGTTTCTTTAGAGAAAAGTATTATCTTTCCTATTTTTACCCAAAACAGGGTGCTGTGAGCATTACTGAGTACACGTAAATTTTTGTACTTTTTGTACTGGAAGCTTCTAACACCAAGACGAATTCGTTGTGTGTAAACACACTTGGCAATAAAGCTCTTTCTGATTCTGATTCGGAAGCCGGAGGGCGCTCTTGCGAAGAAATTCCACAGATGTTTCATAGCAGAAGTAACAGTACTGAC
Source organism: Labeo rohita (assembly GCF_022985175.1). Lineage (NCBI taxonomy): Eukaryota > Metazoa > Chordata > Actinopteri > Cypriniformes > Cyprinidae > Labeo > Labeo rohita. The sequence goes on along the minus strand of NC_066892.1, from coordinate 18,266,305 downwards.
GACTCTCCAGGAATCTCTAACCCAGTTATCGCTGTAGCTGAATAAAACGCAGATAGAGAAATAGTAACTGAGGAAACTTGAAGAAAATAAACATACGAGAGCTGTAATATATGGTCTGTGTTCTTTAAGCAATTTTGGGTGTTTTTATAAGCATAAAGTATATTTATAATGCCATGCTGATTGACATAGCCTTTATAGTACTATAAAATAGTATGATTTCAGCCTCATTCTGTGATATGAAACCACGGCTGATCACAAAAGGTTATTTCAAACACTCGACAATGTTATAAAGTTAATTTGGAGAAAAGCATGTCAGTAAATGATATCTTTGTTGGACAACAGGATGGTAAATAGTCTCAAAACTGCATTGCACACCTGCTACTAGTACATTTAATGTTATTCAAACCGATTTTTGTCGCACTGCACAGTTTTGACCAAACCAGTTCCAGATTGGAGCTCCTCATTTAGCAATATACTAGTTTCACGGCTGCCTTCAGCATGTGACTCCATACTGTCGCACACAGAAATATGTCAACAACTAGACTTTTATCGTTTTTATCGCGGGAAGAGTAATTCTTATTGTGGGGAAAAATTTTACAGGTATATTGCAAACGTTATCGCCAATCCCTACTGAACGTATTTTAACCGCGGAAAGACATGAGTATACAGTTTTTCAAGTTTCAAGTCGACCGAAGTTCATCTACTCTCCTGTCTGATTTGTTTGTCAAACATAATGTCGGATTCTTTGTTCTGATTGGTCAGATCACCTGTCAGTCAAGCTCTTTGCGAAGGGTCAATTGAGTAAAAGAACTGGTTCAAAAGAGTCATTTGTTTGTGAATCAGAATATGCTTTATGTTTGTTTTTGCTTTCAACTCAAATGGAACTTAATAGAGTTTTTTGTCTCATAACATTTTCATTTAACCAGTACTTCATCCACCTCTAGTCTAATCATCGTTCATATTTTCCGTTAACAATCATCTTTCAAACACAGGATAAATTTGCAACCAGATCTAATTTCTCATCCCTGTTCTGCAGCTCTTCTTCGTTATTCATTATTAAGCACTGATCTGCTTGAGTCTGCTTCATCTAAACATCTCCAAATCGAAAGGAGATAAAGCCTGATTTTGTTTATCTGTTCTGCATCTGCGTCAAACCGACTCCGTTTGGAACAGTTTGAACTGTTTTGGATTCTTCAAAGACTTGTTGTTGAATGACAGCTCTAATGTGGTCATCAAGCGCTGACAGATATCTCAATAAACGTTTGCCATTCTTTCGGTTGAAGCTCTGAACCGCCGCTGATGAAAGAAGCGTATACAAACGCCCTCAGGTTGCGTTTTTCTTTGTTGAAAAGAGGTTCCAGCAGATCCTCCAGATGGCATAGGCCTCTTTCTCCCGCAGAGCGTTTCCTGCTGTAAAATCGACTGGGTCTACTATCTATCGGCCAGCTCCGCAAACTGGGCCACAGATCTAATTGCTCTTTCATGCAGTGCGAATTCAGGGGGGAAAAGACTTCTGCGGATGCTTGCCTACAGCATGCAGGAATGAACATGGTGGCAAAGATACAGCTTCCGCTTGCAAAACAAAAATGCAGCACTAGCAGAAGAACGCATCTTTACAAAAAAACAGACAAAATGCATCGCTTGCTAAAGACCTGACACGGCACCGTCCGGGAAAGTGCAAGCCAATGTCCGTGCGTGGCTTGCAAAAGACGAGTCATCGACAGCAAAACGACTCGGGACAAAAAAACCTAGCTTGTTCATTGCAGTGTTAGCAGTTGATGTCCTACTCTGGACAATTGAGTTGTGCTCTTCCATTTTCCTCTCCTCTAACTCATCGCCGCTGGCAGTAAACGACAGAGCGGTTTTATGTTTAAACCAATACTTTGTGCTCCTATTAGTAAACGCCCTTAACTGAATCAATTGCTCCTTCAAATTAAGCAGTAAAGTTATCCATAATTCTCTCTTCAAGCAAGATCGCTCCGGCGTTAGACAGAAGACTTGGCAGCTGCTATCACTGAAGGTTGCTAAGCAGCTTGATTCACTCGCCAGCCAGCTCGTCTGTCGTCAAAATACATTGCATTGGCTGTCATTTGTCTGCTACAAAACACGCGCGCACCTTCGTGCCTTGATGCTATTTCCGTACGCGTGCGTTTAAAGAATACAGAAGTCCTTAATCTGATTGAGCACTGGCTCTCTCGAAGGAAATTTTTGTAGACAATTCACAAAGGTAATGGTCCTGATGTAGGTGAATTTATGCTACGTTGGCTCCTGGGCCGTCTGTGTACAGAAGAAGTTAATTTACTCCTGCACTAAAGATAACTACTGGTCATAGGTTAAAGAAACAGACTGTAAGCAGCCCTCAAAGCCTCTATAATCAGTCCGCGTCTGTCTGTTACAGATATCTGTGGCTTTGGCACCTGGAATTGTGGGTTGTCAAAACAAATCCTCTCATGTTACACCTGAGGAGACAATTACACATACACACCCACGTACCGTGCTGGCGGTGGAGGGAACGATTATCTTTGCATCTTAAACTGTTAACGATTGGTATTTTGGATATTTAATGTATGCGGTGCATATTTTAGCATGTTAATTGCTGTTCCCAACACGTTTTACTTTAGGGATGCTCAATACTAGTTCTGGTTAATTAGATGGTAATTATTTTAATGTACACTCCGGAAAATTCCATGAAATGTGTTAATGTGAAGAAATGTGTTTCTTTGTGTTTATAAATTGCTTTGCGTCATGTTTTATGGCTAAAGGAAATATTCAAAAACTTAATGGAAAGTGACAGAAAATTTCTAGTATTTTTAAGATTTTCAACACCTGTTTCTAACAGTGTTGATATTAATGTTATATACTGTTCTTAAATCAATTCAATTAATAATTAAAGCAAAAACATTACATAGGTCCCTATTAAAGTTTTATTTTTTCCCAAATTACTTTTATTTTTTTTTTCTTTTGGATTTTTCTAGACTCTGTTTTAATGGGTAAATGTAAAAAATATTAATCAAAAGGCATGTCTAATTAATTGAAATCATAAAAACTTACACAATTTATTGAAAGTTTAACAAAAAGTCATTTTTAAGGCCCAATGTATTTATTATGTTTTTTGAATTGTCATTTTATATATATATATATATATATATATATATATATATATATATATATATATATATATATATGAAATGTATTTTTATTTTTTTAGAGTATATTTAAATTCTCTGGTAAGTTAATTCTGGTAAATAGTTCCTTAAAAAATAGAGTTTTAATAATTTTTTTTAGTAGTATTAGTCAATTGTTATATTAAGTAACATTTCTGTCACTGTTTTTTCAAGTTAAACTGAACTTTTATTTTGACGGGTTGCTGTGAGGACCTTTAGGTTTCTCTTTGTATATGATATGACATTCCGTTTTCATCACTGGATTCTGGCTTTCTCTCCGTGTTTTCCGCATTGTGGAACTCATAGGACCTTAATTATAAAATGGATATTAATTTCATTTACTAATCTTTAAAACTTTCATAATTTAAAAACACTATTAAATGTAATCTTTAGTAAATCTCATAATGAATATCCACTTTATTTTACTCGCTAAAGTTTACATTTAATAGTGTTATTAAATTATTAAAATTTTAAATATTAACTTTTAAATGTTAGATGCAGCAAAAAGTAATCTAAATGTAAAACTACGGAAAAATGAGTTATTGAGCAATTAAATATCTAATACTGATTTCTATTTTTAAAAATCTGTAATATCTGCTCACTGCCGATCTATATTTTACATCCACAATCCATATTTAAGTGTGAAACAGAATATTCAATGAAAAAAAAAATGCAGGATTCTATTTTATCATCAATATTCATTGAACTGTGAAAAATCGGCACTGTTTGCAAGTAGATTTCAATCCGTAATTTCCAAGTCTGTTATACTTTCCAAGGCAAGATTCATGTACTTGTCTTGTGATGTTTGTGAGACATAAAACAGGCAAAAGAAGTGGAATTTTATGATTCGGTTAGAATCAATCAGCCATTCATAAGATTATGCTGTAACACATTAATTTTATTGACTTCACAGAGTAAATTGCAGAGTAGCCCGTTCAAGTGTATCATAATTTATTTATTTTTTTCCTCTGGACCTGGTGCTAATGTTTGCTTTGACTCTCAAGCAGAAAAGTTCTTTCACTGCAAACTGTCATCTGCAACAATGCATGCTTAGTATTTACAGCCCAGTAAGTTACGCTGTTTATTTTTGTCTCTAAAGTCATCTTACAGTAAATGGCCTGGAGTTGCAATCATGACATTATGGTTTATTTTCTAAGCCGTAAGCTTGAGTGGCCAAAGCACTAATTTTGTATAATCATGGTAGTTGACAACCGGAAGCTGTAATGCAATTTTACAGCCTTGATGTCGACTGGCATTTTTTTTATTTTTCAGTCCAGCCTTTCACTATTTGCCCTGTCTTGTCCAATTACGTGTCCTCCTGAAAAAATGATTAGTATTCCTAATCATATAATGCAGGACTTTGCCTTCTTGCAGCTAATAGTGTTTATTTAACTGGGCAGAAAAGCCTTCTCTTTATTCCAAGACGACATCAGAGCATAAAGTCCCTCATTGAAATCCATTCAAAAAGTTGTTTGCATGCTATATACATTTGAAATGTTTTTACTCTTACATTAATGACATAGTTCAGACACCATTGTGATGAATGGGAATGCAAACTGATAGCTTTCTTTAGGTATTATAGATCTCCCTTGTCTCGCCACCCACTTCTGAGTCACTGAAATGTTAAATAAAGCAGTTAGATTTACAGTACTCACAATTTAGAAAAACACAAAGCCGCCTTAGTGAGTCTGGCCATTGTGGAGATGGCTCATATCCAAAAAAGGGTACGCGTGGGCTCCCAGATGGAGAGAAGAGAGAATGATAATCGCATGTGGAATTGGAGCTGACAACACATTCACTAAACGGAAACCGATCATTGATATGTGAGGCAGAGCAGGAAGAGTGTGAGGATGGATACCTCTAGAAAAACTCATTCACACAGAGGGACTTTCATGAAGGCGATGGGCCTTGTGTCTCAAAAGTAGCGTTTGTCAGCTGAATGTTGTACCATGAAAGGATTTTGTAATTGATGAGCGATATATCAGTTTCATATCTGGTGTTGATCAATAGGGATGGTTTATTTGGATATTTTATATTTGAATTTAATTTTAATGGATTTTTCATACTAGTGGACCAAACCATAAGTCGTAGAAACTAGAAACTTGGAGGGATGGTAGTACTCCCACCAACCTACAACTTGACCAAGGCTCGTCCCAATCAGCCTGAGCGCTACAGCGAGCAAAAGTACAGAATCGCTCATAACTCCTAAACCATCAGTCGCAGGCTCAAGTGTCTCATGTTGTTGGAAACCTTGGCTCAAAATAGTCGTACGTTTTTCATGCAATCGTAACTAAACCAGTGCAAAAAGATTCTCTGGAGAGTGAATATCAATGATCCTCAAAAAAGGCGGTGTGTGACTCAACGTCGCAAAGGGATGCCAAAATGTTTGACAGGGCCTGTAACTCCTGAACGGAATGAGGTATCTCAGCAAAACTCCGCAAAAACAAACAAACATAAAAATGGCTATAACTGCATAACCATTTGTTCTTTCAACATGAAAATCGGTGCACACGGTCTTGGTCCAAAATGCCACTAGTGTCTATGAAGACACTTGCGTATCTCAAAAAACATGGCAGCCATTGGCTGACACATTTTGAGCACCTGTTACACAAGATTAAGAGGCTGGTCGGAATGAAACTCGGTGGGCCTGTTCGACTCATGGCACCAAAGGTCTGAGAAAAATCAGCGCTGGGAGGCGATATCACATTTTTTAAGGATGTAAACTATTGTACATTGCGTTGTTTTTCATATCATACAAGGAACTCCTCATTCTGGACAACTTTGCCTCTAGAACCAATGCTGTCAATCAAATCTGTGATTAAATGATTGAGAAGATGTCAAAAACCTACTTTTACAAACTAGTCCTAGTCCTTTTTTGCTCAATCTGTTAAGAAACACCACAGTACAATTCTCTGGGCTCTCTAGATCAATAATATGTTAATAAATAAATATTTTATATATAAAATTTACCCTTTGGGAAGCTATAAAAGGGTCGTTTAAAAAAGGGGCCTGTCCAAATTCACCCAAAATCCTATAAAGCCTAAAGGACTCAACTTAACGAAACCTGCTGAGCGCATGCGACAGGTGATTCTAAACAAGCAAGTAAAGTTTTAAGGTGATCGGACCACAGCTGGCACTGTAACAGTCATTAACTTTAAAAAAACATAATATTTCTATGGTAAATTACCTGGATTTGCCAAAAATGCTTTTTAAATCAATGATTTAGGTGGTTACAGGCAAGCTAAATAATATCATTTTTCATATGAGCATAAATGCCTCAAAGCAATTGAACCCCGGTAATCGCTGCTTGCAGCTATATTCTCTCTTTTGTTGTTTGACTAACACGAATGACAGACAGCTGGAATATTAGACTGCTATCACTTTAAGAGCTGCTGACATTCAATATACTGTTAACACGTGTTTTCTTTCTCAGCTGTTTGCTTTCACATAAGACCTAAATTACTGTTTACAAAGATACTTGCAAAGACAGGCATTTTGACAAGTGTGTGTGTGTGTAACCGTTCAAGGCCTTTAAAGCAGCAAAAATTACTCTGTTCAAAACTCCCGCGCTCCATGAGCACTGCCTTTGTGTGAGCACGCCTTTCAGACAGTGCTCAGAAACAGTCTCTTAGACAGTGTGCAAATAGCAAAATGAGTTCTTTTTCGTTGCCAATTGCGTTTAGCAGATCAAAACCACTTGATTTTAAACCGCAATGCTTAAAAACGCATGCAAACGTTACGTTTTCATAACCACGTAGCACAGCAATGTCAAGTGAACTTGTAACCATGATAGAGGCGATAGTGCCAGTCTACCAGTTGACAACACCAAACTTATTTTTCAACATTTACAACATATGCAATACATATGCATTACAAGCATTAAAATAAATTTCATAGGTTGCAAAGAGATTTGTATTTGGAGGACTCGGATTTCTGTTTTCTGGGCTTGTAGCAATTTCTTTTTGTACCTACTCAACTCAAATGTTAAAATCCTCCAAAATTCACTGAGACGTGGCCAACAGTGCTGTGGTTTGTGACTGTACCTTAGCAACTGAGAGGAGAACGCTGCCTCATGGGATATCTGCTAATGTTGGGTTTTTCACACTGGTCACAGCTGAGAATGAAAATAATTTTTTGATGGATTTTCATAGTGTTTCATTACAGCTGCTTTAGTCAAAGTGGTTTTTGTACAAATTAATGATGACTTCACACCTTTTATAGCCCGTAGTAGCTTTGCTGTTTGTCCTTTTTTTTAGAAATTACTCAATCTTTACTGCTCAGGAGTTTTGTCACGGGTTCACGTGTGAATGTGGTTACAAGCTATCACATTCAACATACAGAAAAGGGGATGCACGCGTTTACAAATATATTATTGAAATGAGGTGTTGGAAGAGTCACGCGGTCAGTCATGTTTAGGGAGAAATGATTACCTCTGTGAAGTCACCATGCTGTGGAATTTACAGCTTTAATACTGCAATAACCTGAAACATTAACGGCCAGGTTGGTGGTGCCGAGCAGCACGTTTACTGCTAGATGCATGGCTTTGGCTTCCTTTTAAGATAAGGAACTATGTCTACAGAGCAAGAAAATTTTATCAACATTGTTTAGTGGACAATATTTAGTGACGTTAAATTAAGGTAAGCGTTGGCAAGCGGGTAGGGACTCTGTGGCATGTGGCAGTAAGTATTGTGCAAATCAGATTTTCTTCCGAAAATGTAAAAGTCTGGTTAAGTGTGTATCATTTGATTAGCTCCATTGGCCTGTACAGTGTGGTGATGTTATTTACTTCGCTGAGGCTTTAAATCTTTGTCTGACTAATACAATCAAGAAGTTGATGGATTGCCAGTGAAAATGTTGACATGGAAGGTTAAATTTGTATTTGGCCTCCGCATCTGGCCCATTGTGGTCAGTTTTGAGTGAGTAAAAGAATCTGCGCAGCCAATCTAATCTTTAGCCCTTGAGTGGTACGATTAGCTGGCTGCTTTCCCCTGACATAAGCCTTTAGTGACATCCCCACTGAGATGACTTGCACCTGCTTCGGGCCAGGAGGAAACAGAGAGGATCATGGGGGAGAGAGCAGGATCACTTACCCTCAAACACAGGGTTTAGACAATCCCACTCACGTCTAGTCAAAGAGCTGCTAAGTGAACTTGACTGAATACGTGAGACTTCTCAAAAGTATGAGGCGCTGTAGGGTTTGGACTCCTTTTTGAATGGCATTATTTTGTGAGCGTAGCATTCCATTTCTTCCTTGGGGTCCATGTGTAATTTTATTGTTTTTTGGCGGGGGACTAAAACTGCCCCCTTTCTATGCGACTCTTGGAATTAAACGGGCAGGTTTTTTTGCTACTGTGTCTTTTAAGATTTTTATGTAAATAGCTTTGTGTGAAATGAGTAACAGCTTGTGGGCTTTGGGTTTGCTCTTGGGTTCAGTATAGTATGAACTGTCGCATCCTTCAATTACAGTCCCTTTGCAGAGCCTGCATTAATTTATGACGGAAGTTTGCTAACGGAGTAAATGTAAAATGTAATTCGAAGTATGAGTGACACATTCCAGTAGTTAAGATTTGAAACAACATTCATGAACCTTGTCTAAAATAAACTTGTATTATTTACGGTAACACTTTATTTGGTTACACTTTATTTTAAGGTCCAGTTCTCGCTTTTAACAAACTATTACTTTGGCCTCAATAAACTACTCATTTGCTGCTTATTAGAAGTTAGTAAGGTAGTTGTTAAATTTAGATATTGGGTAGGATTAGGGATCTAGAATATGGTCATGCAGAATGTGCTTTATTAAGTACTAAAAAATAGCCAATATGAAATGAATAGGCATGCTAATAAGCAACTAATTAAAGGAATAGCTCACTTTCAGAACAAAAATTCACAGATAATTTAAATTTACTCAACCCCTTGTCATCCAAGATGTTCATGTCCTTCTGTCTTCAGTCGTAAAGAAATTATGTTTCTTGAGGAAAGCATTTCAGGAATAATCTAAATACAGTGGACGTCAATGGTGCCCCCAAATTTGAATTTCCAAAATGCAGTTTAAATGCAACTTCAAAGGGCTCTAAATGACCTAGCCAAGGAAAAAGGGTCTTATCTAGCAAAACAATCGGTCATTCTCAAAACAAATTGACAATTTATATATTTTTTAATCTCAAATGCTTATCACATAATATAAACATAAACATAATTTCTTATCGATTAAAGAAAGAAAGACATGAAGATCTTGGATGACAAGGGGTGAGTTATATGTAAATTTTTGTTCTGGAAGTGAACTACTTCTTTAATAGTGAGAATTGTTCACTATACTAAAGTGTTACCCTTTATTTTAAGGACCTATTCTCACTATTAACTAGTTGCATATTAGCATGCATATTACTAGCATATTGGCTGTTTATTAGTATTTATAAATGCTATATTAATGTCTTATTTTGCACGATCATATTTTAGAGCTCTTAAAACTACCTATACCGAAACTTAACAACTTCCTTACTGACTATTAATAAGCAGCAAATTAGGAGTTTATTGAGGGAAAAGTTGAAGTTAATAGTCAATATGTGTTCTTTATTCTTAAGTATTGTCGTTTTTACTAATATTTTGAATCAGCTTTTATTTTCAGCTTTCATTTTCAGTTTTATTCATTTTGTTAGGTGCTTTTGTCATTTTGGTAACACTTTAGTATAGGGACCAGTTCTCACTATTAAACTAGTTGCTTAATTTAGAAAGCACATATTCTGCATGACCATATTCTACATCCCTAATCGTACCCAATGCCTAAACTTAACATTTAGATTACTATTTATAAGCAGTGAATTAGGAGCTTTTTGAGGCAAAAGTTGTAGTTAGTAGTTTGCTAATGGTGAGAATTGGACCTTAAAATAAAGTGTGACAAATATTTATTTTATTTTGTCATTGATTTAAAAATGCATATTTCTATATAGCTATATATTTTTTTTAATTTCAGCTTTTTTTCAGACATATTAGTACTTCAACCTAAAATTCAACTAATGCACCATTAGTTTTTCATCTAATAATATAAAAACTAAATAGAATAAAATAATATTTTATTTTATTTCAGCTTTATTTAGTCATTTTGGGGGCACCGATAGCCACGTGACAATATAACTTTCAGTGCTTTATCTGATGTGTTTCATCCTTGTTTTTGTTTTGTTTTATGTCAAAGTGCTCTGTCCTGTGTTGTTCTGCGTGAGAGTGCTGACATGCAAATGTGTTATTTTCTGTTTGTTCTCATGCACGTACGACACACTTTACTTTCAATTTGAGTTTGTTTAAATTTCCAAAGAAGCATGCTTATTGGTGGTTCAGAAGTCCAAAAACTATGTTTATTGGTTGAATATATGACAGTTTGAACCAATCCGGGCACGGGGGTGGGACTAAGCGTCAACAATCGTTCCTGCTTGGTTCAGAGGCACAAAATGCATTGGTTTCCTCTGACGAATCAATGCGATCAAAATGTGATATAGTAATCACGTTCACTACGAAGCCTCTGAATATACAAATGAGTCAAAAAAAGAGGAGAATCTCAGCTTTGTGGTGCTTTTTAAAGCATTCAGATTGGATTAGTGGTTTAAAAGTTATTACATATTTAAAAACAATAGTTATTTGTAGCCGCGGGCGGCTGTCTCTCTCTTTGAGGGTTAAAAAAGAATAATAAAATAATTACAAGCAAAAGGACACCTACAGTAGAGCAAATACATAAGAAATGCTACACATGTAAATTAAATCATATTAATACAAAAGTAATTTAGTCAAGAGAAGTGAGAGATTTTCTGTTTTGTTGTTTTATTAACATGAATGACAGACGGCAGGAATATTAGACTGCTGTCACTTTAAGAGCCGCCCGGATTCAATATACTGTTACACATGTGTTTTCTTTCTCAGCTGTTTGCTTTCACTTAAGACCTACATTACTGTGTTTATGAGGATACTTACAAAAATGGGCATTTTGACACATGCAAGTGTGCGTATTTAACCATTCAAGGCCTATGAAGCAGGAAGAAGACATTCAGTACTCAATACTTCAATACTATGAGCACTTTGTCTTCATGTGTGCATGACTCTGTGACAGTCTCTCAGACAGCTGAAGCAAAACTAAAGAAAAACTGAAGGATGTGCAGAGCTGTAGATGCTACACACAACCAAAACAGCTCAGATCCGTTCCCACATTTTACCAACTAGGTAGGAAGTTTTGAATCCCCAAATTACCATGTTTTCTTGTAAATTTGATTTTCGTGAAATGTCCTGTCCTCTCAGTTTCTAATGTGTATGCAAGATGTCTCTTTACTCCAATCCATAGGGAAATATTCCTAAAGTGACATTATAAAGAAGAACAAGTGTTCAGCCAATCATTTCTGTGCTGTTGTTGTATTAAGCCTCACAGTGGCCAGTGGTTGAGATGATGGGGAATATGGTCTGTGGTGTTGTTACACATGCAACTGTAACACTGACATGAACTTTTGACCCAGACTGCAGATGGAGAGAGACTGAGGGTCTAGGGGAAAGGCTTGCAGGACGTCCCACTCTATCACAGCATGTTCGTTAGGAATAGATCCACGGTGTGTGGTCTGCTGCATGTGTGTGTGTCCAGGCCCTTTGGTGTGGACTGTTGAACTGTAATTGAAAAGTAAAGAGCAGCTGTTATGAAACCTCATTAGAAGTTTATCTACAGTTGTGACCGTTTGATTCAGTTGAGATGCTGTGATCATAAAAAAAAGCTTGTGACTTTTTGGGTTTGAAAGACATTTCCACAAAAACAAAAAGCTTCCTTTGGTGACAGCTGACTCAGTCGGTTGACTGATTTACTATGGTTGAGAGACCCCATAACTACAGTGACCAATCGGGTTAAGATCTGCCGTGGGCTAGAACAAACATGTGACACAAGAAACTGAGGGAAATTCCTCCGGCCTCAGAAAAGCCTTTTTTTAACTTCCCCCTGACCAATGAGAAGATAAATGAAGTCTTTCAGAACGCATCTGATGCGTTTCTCTGTACATAATTTTGACTAATAGTGATTTGGATATGCTAGATTAATTTTAATGTACCTTTTTTTTTTTTTTACACAGGCCACATGATTTCTCTGTTTCCCACTTAGATGGATAACCCATTTACACGCTTGTGTAACTATGTAGTGAATTTATTATTTTTATTATTATTTATAGAAACACCTGCCCAGAGCGTTCTTGTTATTTAATGTAGCCATCAGAAACCCAGCGCTAGGTCTTTTGTTCTCCCTTTGTGTCGTTGTCACTGCGCGCATGGTGTTGTAGCAGGGCGGCTGCTGTGAAACTACATGTAGCAATATCTGGTCAGCACATGACATCATGTGACAGCGCTGCGGATGGCCCTCCCCTCAGGTATTTGTTCACAAGCTCCCAGGAGAGCTTCTGCATAAGTCAACAACCCCTTTAAAGGCATTTGCTCACAATGGGAGAATTCTGGCTGTTTCCACACGCGCTTTCAACTTTGTTGAATGATACTTACTGCGGCAAGTAATTTTTTTTCTTCTCAGAGGCTAATTCTGGGATCGGGGAGATGATTTAAACCCTTTTTTCCACTAATTACTTGCTGAACATAATTAAAAAGGCGTACTTCATGTTACTATCTAATAAGCTTGAAACGATTCCCTTGTGGAACCAGAGGCCCTGAAGACGTGTGTAACACTATTAAATCTTTACCAACCTGATGATGATTGTCATTTTTTTTTTTTCCTTCTCTTCCTGTTATTTTTTTCCCCCCTCCAATTTTTCCCCTTTCTAATGATGTTGAGCTCATTTTCTGTCCCTTAATAGTCTTCAAAAAAAGTTTGTGATGATTGCCTTATACCAGTTTGGGGATTCTAGCACCATTTGGGTTTTTGAAAGTATTGATAATATCATGAAATTTAGCCTGAGCACCAAATCAGCATATTAGAATGATTTCTGAAGGATCATGTGACTCTGAACACTGCTGAAAATGAAGCTTTGCCATAATAAATAGCTTTTTAAAATTTATTAAAATGAAAACACTTACTTCAAATTGCAGTTATACTGTTTGTCACAGTATCATTGTTCTTTCCGTGACTAATCCGTTCACTCCTTTTTTTATCACCAAAAAACCTAAGTAGTCTCAATTGTCAAGCCGTTTTGATTTCCTGAGCAGTATGATGTCATAATGCTCAGGCCCCACCCACAACAGTTGACTGACTGTCATATATTAGTATAATTCCCTCAGCCAGTTGTATGCTGTCCGCCATTTTCTCTGTGCACAAGCAGCTGTGGCGACAGCAGTGTCTTGTAAGCAATGCAGGTGTTTTGTATTTGGATGTAAAAGTGAATATAAGAGTCTTCATTTTCTTCCAACATTAGAGCCACCAAGGATGCAGTAGATTAGTATTGTTTTTGACGGTAACGCACCACCAAATACACAAAAAAATGGAAGAGTCGGGTGGGGTGAGCAGTAGTTCATTATAATTTAAAGAAAAATGCACCATACGTCTTTTTTTTTTATATTAAAGGGGACATCGGATAAAAAATTCACCACCCTACAATGATTAAAAATCCAGTCACTTCTCCTTTTTTATCCCCAGAAAAACTAAAGAGTCTCAATTATCAAGCTGTTTTGATTTTCTGAGCAGTATGACATCATATTGTTCAGGCCACGCCCACGATCGCTGTTGGACTGTGTCATATTAGCATATTCCTGCCCTCAGACAGTTGTACGCTATCTGGCATTTTCTCTACGCTCGAGCAGCTGTAGCTACATCGCCTCGTAAGCAATGCAGGTGTTTTGTATTTGGATGTAAAAGTGAACGTAAGGGATGAATGGATTCATTTTGTTTTTGATGGTAAATCAAATACACAAAAAATGGAAGAGTGGAGCAGGGTGAGCAGTAGCTCATTATCTTTTAAAGAGACATGCACTGAAACGTCTTTTTGAAATATTAAAGGGGACATTGGATGCAAAATTCACTACCCTACAATGATAAAAATCCATTCACTCCTTTTTTTTTAATCCCGAAAAATCCTAAACGGTCTCAATTATTAAGCCGTTTTGGTTTTCTGAGCAGTATGATGTCATGTTTCTCAGACCACGCCCACAACCGTTGACTGTCCTGTATTAGCATATTTCCCTCAGCCGCTTGTATGCTGTCCGCCATTTTCTCTGTGCCCGAGCAGCTGTAGCGACAGCATTGTCTCGTATGCAATGCAGGTGTTTTGTATTCGGATGTAAAAGTGAACATAAGAGTCTTCATTTTCTCCCAACATCAGAGCCACTGAGGACGCAGTGGTTTAGGTTTGTTTTTGATGGTAACGTGCCACCAAATACACAAAAAAACAAAGAGGGGGCAGGGTGGACAGTAGCTTTTTTGTTGTCATTTAAAGAGACATGCACTGAAATGGGTTGCTGCAAACAGAGCTGTTTTTGACAAGGTAAAAAGGTGTTGTTTACACGACCATTGAGGATTTTTAAACAGAAACGAAAAAAGAATCATTCCAACTTGTGGAAAATGGGCATCCAATGTCTTTTTTAAAATATACTGACCCCAAACCAACCTGGTCTCATGATGAAAATGTACCTGTGGGAACTTTTCTGCAAGATCCGAAATCTGTACTGCCATGTACCTTTCATGACATATTCAGTGTGAAATGTCCACTGGGTGGTGATAAACAAATGGAGTTTTTTTGCCCTGGAACAGATGAACGTACATATGGTACGTTTTATTTGGCATTGGCTTTGTACGTGTCACCGCAGTTCTGACTTGAAATGTCCGTTGAGTGGTGCTACAACTCTAAAAAATTGAATGTGTTTCAGCTCTTTTATCATAAGTCATTTTTTTCACAGGATTCATACCCAACGATTTTACATCCTAAGTCTAATTCTGTGCCAGCTAAGCTACCGAGCAAGCTTGTTACGTCTGGAAAGCGAAACATATGGAGCTGTTATCATAACTGTGTACAAAACGATTATAAGTACTCGCTGTTTTACCGCCATTTCATCAGTGTACTTCTTGGTACGTATTTCGCGTCTTGCGAAAAATTTCCCAGAGGTGCGTTTTCATCATGAGACCAGGTAGCCAAACATTTGAACATATTTTGTAAAACCTTCTCCTCTCTCAAATGCCTAATGTTGTATTTTCCTCATTTTGTCTTTTGAGCTCACTTAAAGTGTGCTGATTCAACTGTCCTTTGTGTCGTTCAGCTTTCATTAACTTTTTAACAGACGGACTAAGAGTATAAAGAGTACTGTGGGATCAATTAGATCTTTCCCCCTTGTCATTATTGAGAAGGCCAGGACTGAGATGGCTGATTAAAACTTATATCCAACTCTTCATTTTTCAACAAGTTTGTAGAAACGGATCGCTCTCATATGGTAGTTCACTTAAGCTAATTGCCTGAAAAACATGACTGGATGGTTTCATTGTGTTTTACTAACTACATCAGAACTAGCTATCGTCTTTCATTAAAAAAAGAAGAAGAATCTTGATTTGAAAGATGCACATATGGCAAACCACTATCAACCACTTGTGAGCAGTATCTTATTTTGGAACTGAACTATTCACATGCAGTTAGAATTGATATCCATTAGCTGTTCTTGTTTCTTTTTGGACAAATTATAAGCAAAGGCTTCTCCATATGGGTCCCAAGGACATAAACCATGAATATTACCCAATCGTTGACCTCTGTGGGTCTTCTCAGTAACACCCGAGCGCGGTTGGTCCTCTCGGAGCCGGTGCCGGCAAGGTGTCGTTATTAAGAATAGCCACACTCTTCCTGACAGGTCTGGGAATACTCAGCTGTCTCTTCGGTTGGCTGATAGCTCTCTGATAGAGGACAGCTCAAGTGCCGTACTCGCAGCTGACAGGGCTCTGCTCGCACAAGACAGACAGGGAAGTGATGTCATCGAATCTGACGTCATACAAACCTTAATGTTTACTTCCACAGAGGTCAGTCGATAGCGTGGCCTCAAAACGTGAAGGTTGTTTGCAGAAAGCTATATTAATAAGGTTTTGACATGTGCTGTATTGCATTGCTTGTTGAGCCTTGGTTGAGATTTTGACTGGATGGTTTTGCTTTTCCACAGATTGAGAGAAGTGAATAATGCCCAAAGATTTCCACTGGTCCCACTGCTGCAGAAATGCCCTGAGGCCGAGTCTGGACTGAAGCCAAGGTGAGCTTAGCAACCTGTGATAACCACAAAGACACTTTTTTTCACACTTTCCTCTATCAAATGGTTGGTTAATACATGATGTTGAAGGTCTAATGTGTGTTTATGAAACTACATGGTGAGAAGATGAAGAAAACACTTGTGTGATATACGGCAAAACAAATGAAAGTGTGAGTTAGTGTGGTTTGTGTGGGAGGCGTGACATCATTTCCTTTCTGTATTTGGTTTGAGCAGCAAAAAAGGAACCTTGTTTTCTCTTGTTTGCATCCTTGAGCACTTCCATTTTTCCTTCTGTCTTTTATTTCTCTATAACTGCGGTTTCTAACTTTTAAAAGCCCAGACTCTCAGCCAAACCAGGGACCTCCATTTTAAAAATATGAATTGTTGTGTCAGTAAAACTTTAACCTGTTAACCAGTGAAATAAGCCAAAGAAATTACATCAGCATTGTAGGTTCTGACGAAAGAAGATACTTAGAGGGTTTATCATATTTTTTTAAATTGTAATTAAATGAACCATGTTAACAGATTTTGAAACTTGTTGTAGATTTTGTTTTGTTAAATCCTTTTTTTTTTAAATATATATTCTGGCACTGGATCTGTATTTATAGCCATTTATAAAAAAATCTATAATATATAAAAATTTGATTCAACATTTTATATATTTCATATGTTTAAGTCTGTTTGTAACCGTTTAATGTGTTGTTTACTAACATAAGATAAAAAAAGTAAAATTTATGTTTATATATTTTTTATATAATATGTAAATAAAAAGGAGAAATGAATACATGATATGCAGTATATACATTTTGTAATGTATCCAAATTAATTTAAAATTGGAATTTTTAATTTTACAAATAACAGTACTATACATTATATACTATAATTAATAACATGGTATATTTATATATTTACTAATGTTTTATATATATATATAATTTATGAATATAAAATATATACTTACATTTTATATGAACGTGTTAAAAAATTAAATTCAATTTGAAATTTATTTTTACAATTAATAGTGTTGTATACATTTATATCATTATGTATTGATATATTTACTAATATAATGTAACAACAAATCTAAAATGTATTTATATTTATATTTTTTTAAGTACATAGATGTGCATCATACATATTTCTATATAGATTAAAGATTTATATTTTTGATATTCAGATATTTTATACAAATGCATTAAAAATGAATTTAAATGTTGAAATATATTTTTATTTTTTATTTATATTAATATATATATATATATATATATATATATATATATATATATATATATATATATATATATATATTTATGTATTTATAACTAATAACATTCTATATTTGCTAATGCATTTATATTTATATATTTATTTGTGTGTGTGTGTATATATATGTGTGTGTGTGTGTATATATATATATATATATATATATATATATATATATATATATATATATATATATATATATATATATATATATATATATATATATATATATATATATATATATATATGTGTGTGTTAGTATTTATGTATTATTATGTATTTATATATTATTATATATTATATTATATATCATATAGTATTTAAGTATTTACGAATATATAACATGTATTTCTTAATATATTTATATTTTAGATATATTTAAATATTTTATACGAATGTATTAAAACATTAATAAAAAAAATTATGGGACCCTGGAGCACAAAACTAGTCATAAGGGTCAATTTTTGGAAATTGAGATTTATGCATCATTTGAAAGTTGAATAAATAAGCTTTCCACTGATGTATGGTTTGTTAGGATAGGACAATATTGACAATATTTGGCCAAGATAGAACTGAAAATCATGGAAATCTGGAATCTGAGAAAATGCAATGCATATTATTAATCAAAAATTAAGTTTTGGTATATTTACGTAGGAAATTTACTAAATATCTTTATGGAACATGATCTTTACTTAATATCCTAATGATTTTTGGCATAAAAGAAAAATCAATAATTTTGACCCATACAATGTATTGACTCACTACAAATATACCCGTGCTGCTTATGACTGGTTTTGTGATCCAGGGTCACATCCATTTTTACAATTAATAATGTTATACATTTATATATTTATTTTAAATTACTAACAGGCATTCAGAGAATCAATCAATAGTTTGATTCTACAACTCCAGTCAGTTGCACTCAGAATAGCAGGCGCAAAAGAGAGCATGTGTTTGGCTGCATGTGGATGCCACAGTCACCACCTGCTCTGCTTGAACCATTGCTCTCTCCTGTCATGTGACTGAAGAGCAGGGTATTGTCTTGGTTTAAAAAGAAGAGCGCTCGCTGTGAGCAGATCGTCAGAGAGGAGGAATTTTCGAGCGTGGATCATTCGCTGTGTTTTGTAGCGGGGTGGGAGGGGTTGCCGGGGCTGGATTTTCCTGTATGGAGAGGAGGGCGAGGGAAGCTGGGGGTGGGGCAACTGTAGTCGCTCAGATGGGATTTGCATTAGTAGTTTGTCAGCTGTCATTAGGAGCAGATGACAGTGAGGATAAGCTGTTTGCACACGGCTCTCTCTCTCCTCCCCTCCTCCATGAACTGGCCGTTGCATACACCTTAGAAAAACCAAAGCCAAAGTGCTTCTTTTTGAGTGCTTCAAGTGTGAAATTTCAGATGACGGTTAATTGTCATCCAATTAATTGAGATTAACAGTTTAATTGTCTGTTTTGTTCTCGTCACTTACATTGTGAGATTAATACGCACAATCTTTAGGCAGACACATTGAACATAGCATATCACAAATTAATTTGAAATTAAAGCTACTGTAAATATGTTGGTTAATAGTTTTTTAAAAATATATTCATCATTCTCTCATCTGAAGGTGATGAACCGCATAGACTATTTTTGTGCAATTAACTTTGTGTGAGAACATGTAACAGCCTAAAATATTATGCCATTATGTAAAAGAGTTTATTAGAAACCACCGCAGACTGTATGTGTTCATATTAGGGCCTATCGGAAGTGTCTATAATGCTCACGTTTCTCAAGATGTGCTCTGAGCAGGTTTTGTGATTCACATAACATGCTACAGCACCAAAATGTGGCATTTGATTTAAAATTTGGCTGGCAGTATATCATTTGAATGTCAAGTGCACAAGCATTGTATCCAGATGATTATGTAATATTATTGAAAGATCTTCAAGCAACTTGTTTTCTGTATATGCATTCCAGCCCATGTGTCAGGTTATGCTGAGCGTTGCACGCGGTGTCAACTCCTCAACGCTGTCCATATCTTGCAAAGACACTCTATATATATTAATGCAAGTTAACCATGCCATCCACTCATCTATAGCCCTTAAAGGAACGTACCCTTTATTTAGAAATCAAGATCACTTATTAAAAAGCCTTAAACAGTTAACTGTGCATTACTTGCATGTGTATTTACATCCCACAAATACATATTTGAGCTGTCTGTCTTGGACTTATTTTGATAGAGTTGAATGTATAGCTGTAGATTTCAGTCATGTAGGCCATAGTACATATTTGATGTGCATTCTTGTGTTACTGTGGCAAGAAGAAACCTTATTCATGAATGAGGTTATAGATTTGGCGTCAAATGTCTGTGCTATTAACCTGGATGTGTTGTTATTCAGGTAACTAGCAGTAACCGTGTTTATAAGGTATAACTTGCTCTGCAAGATTCTTTTGCTGTTGTTGCGCCATTACAGTAGCTGACCTGAAAAAGAAAACAAACAGTAGACAGTTAATGCTAGTGCTAAAGCGCTAATGTTGTTGACAGCATTTTCCTATGCAGTGTGCATATACAATGATATTGGATATTTTTTAATCAAAACTAGTCAGTTTTTTTTTCCTCTTTTAAATGAGTTCCATTGTGTTGAAATCAATTGGTTAAATGTCTGAAATAAGGTCTGTGGTTAACACAAGATCAAGAATTTTTAGTTTTTATTCACAATATTCTACTTTTTGAAGAGGAGTTTGAAAAGAAAATTCTGTCATTAATTACTCACCTTCATGTGGTTCCAAACCCATAAGATCTTTGTTCATATTTGAACAAAAAAAAATTAGAAAATTAGAAAATTTCAAACTTTGAAATTAAGATATTCTGGATTAAATCCGAGAGCTTTCCGAACTTTTATAGACCGCAACGCAACTATTACGTTCAAAGCTCAGAAAGGTAGTAGGAACATCGTTAAAATAGTTTATGTGACATCAGTGGTTCAACTGTAATGTTATGAAGCTGCGAGTGTATATGTATATTTTTATGTGCAAAGAAAACAAAAAACGACTTTATTCAACATTTTCTTCTTTTCTGGGTCAATCCTCGGCATGCATTCGTGGACTATTTTATCGATGTCCTTACCTTTCTGGGCCTTAAACGTGGCTGTTGTGTTGCTGTCTATGCAAGGTCATAAACCTCTCAGATTTCATCAACAATATCTTAATATGTGTTCTGAATATAAATAAAAGGTCTTACGGTTGTGGAACAGCATAAGGATGAGTAATAATGACAGAATTTTCATTTTTGGGTGAACTAAACCTTTAAACGTCACAATACCAAACAAAGAAATACCACACGCTAAAAAAAATTTGGCAACCCAGCGTTGGGTAAATATTGGACAGAACACATGCTGTTTTTACCCAACATGCTGGGTTGTTTTATTATCAACTATTGTTTGAATATTATTATATTGCTGGCTTAAAATGGGCTGAAAACTGAAAATGACACACAGAATTATAGAGACAC
Organism: Labeo rohita; assembly: GCF_022985175.1. Lineage (NCBI taxonomy): Eukaryota > Metazoa > Chordata > Actinopteri > Cypriniformes > Cyprinidae > Labeo > Labeo rohita. The sequence goes on along the minus strand of NC_066892.1, from coordinate 18,245,223 downwards.
CGCAATAATCAAATGGACATCTATTAAGCAAGAAAACCCATGGACAAAAATATAAGACAAATTGAATGTATTTGGGTGTGAATCTGTGAATCTCAGACCGCCACCACGTGTTTCACTCATATTTTACAGAAGCTGTGACTGACTCCATAAGTTGGAGACAAGCTCAACCCAATGGCTGGGTAGAAAAAATAACCCAGTAGCCTAGTTACAGAAAAACTACCCAGCACCTGGGTAAAAATATTAAAAACAACCTAATAAAATGACCCTACAGGCTGAACCCAGCATTTGGGTAAAAAAAAAAAAAAAAAACCCCAGCATTTTTTAGAGATTATCTACAGCCTTGTTGCATTTATACTCACACTCTTGTAAACTATTCGAACTTGAACTTTCCAAATTTCTGATTTTAAATCAGTTGAAAAAGTTGTCAGCAACTGCACTGTAAAAAACAATTTGTTGATTCAACTTAAAATAAGTTGTTATCCAGCTGTTATCCAAGTTCAGTCAACTCAAAAGTTTAGTCAACTTGAAATGTTAAGTTGTACTAAGTGACAACTTAGATATTTGAGTTCATTCAACTTAAAATTTTAAGGCAACTGGGTAACAAGCTTTTAAGTTTAACAAACCAATTTGTTTGTTTAGTCAACTCAAATATCTAAGTTTTCTTAGTTGTCTTAATTAATATCTTGAGTTGACTGAACTTAAAATTTTAAGTCTGCAGGGTAACAAATTATTTGTTGACTCAACAAATTGTGTTTTTAACAGTGTAATAGAAGTTGAGTTTCCGAATTTCTGATTGTCTTGATGACGACATGAAAGAATCATAAACTTTTGGTCAGAGTGCTTATTTTTTATAATTAACCATAATTTTTTTTGAGGAATCCAGGGTGATGCTAACTTCCAGGTTGGCTTACAAAAATGTGTCATCCCTGGAGCACTCTGTTAGCTAAATGCTTTCCTGAACTAGTTTGGACTGGTAGACCTTTGCATTTAAGGAAACCTCTAAAAACTGCATTTAGCTTTCTGGATGTGGCAAACACATCTACTTCAGTATTATTTAGCGTAGGTTAAGTTGTTGTACTAGAACATCAATGTGAGGTAGCTATTTACAATACCCTTGTTATATAAACTTAATTCAGAGAGGTTGGAACACAAGTTCTCGACAAAACCCTGAGGTGGTATTTAAACTTGTCGACGGCCTAATCTTCCAAGCTCGGTTTGTCAGCTGCAGGATATGGACCCTCCCACCTAGCATGCACTAGAGAAGTTTATTGATTTTTCTCACTGCATCTGTGCCTCTTGTAACCCAAAACCCATCAATACACATCAGACATTTAACCCCCTCTCCGTTACACTTTCAGTTACGGGAGTACAGTTAACCCAGCAATGCGAAAAGCACCGACAGACCCCTCGCTAGAGCAAACAGTACACTTCTGATGGACAGATAAGGGAAATCCATTCATCTCTCTAAGTTTTCAGCCGCGAGCGTCCCGCGGCCGTGAGCCGCTCCAGATCCGCCGTTTGCCGCTTAATGTGTTTATTATACAGCGCTCTCCCTGTGGCCACTTGAAGTGGCTGTCAGTTTAAAAGATTCATGAATATGATCAGCTTCTGTAAATGGACGTCGGCTTTTTGGGCCTGTTTGATGTTGGTACTTTAAGACCATTACGTTCTCAGTAATTGTAGAGCTTATGAGTGGCAGGAACATCTCTCTTTCCCTCTCTCCGTCAAGCCATCTGGGACAGTGGCTGGAGACCAGGCCTGCGGCTCTGGGGAGGAGAGAATGTCGATCTCCCCTCCTCCTCCATCTCCTCCTCCTCCTCCTCTCTTGCTCTCTGTATCTCAGTCATGAGCTCGTTGCCATCCCCACCCCCCTTCTCATCCGCCGCTTGTTTTTTGCGTTTCCTCGCTAGACTGTTTTCAAGTCTTTCACATATTCTCCAGCAGCACTGATTGGTTTCATTTCCTTCACTTCCTGTCTCTGCTCGTTCTCACTAGCTGACGTTTCGTCTTCGGGCTCATTATCGTCAGCTGAAGAGGCTGTAAACACCGAATCTCCTGCAAATCTCCCTCAGACACTCGCTGCTAATAAAGGCCCATCTGTTCTGCATAACCACGATCCTCATCGGCCTTAGGGATCTCTCCACACTGTAATCAGTAGTGTTGGGTAATAGCTGTGGGTTGCTCGCTACAGCTCCACACACTCTTGTGTATTTTGGCTTGGCGAGCCACCACCCCCCACCCAGATATTTAACTCATTTCACCTTGGAGCTGCATTCGGGCTCGGTGCCATCAGATGAGCGCGAAGGTTGGATTTACGTGGCGAGCCTTAACGTATGATTATGATGCAATTCCCCTCGGCTTGAAGCGCGCTCCGGTTCGTATAGGAGGGTCAAGCGAGGACATTGTTCTTAACGGCAAGGCTAGTCATTATACGAACCCTTCAAAGACCCCTGGACCGATGCAGAAGCCGTGCCCTTGCCAGTGTTCGAGGGCCCTACAAGCACAGGGTGTGTCACCAGTCTTGATCCCTCTGAGCTTTTCAAGCCACAAGATTACAGGGATGGCACATGAAGCTTTGGTGCAAGCTGCCTCTTTGTCTACTCCAGGAGAATGATGGATTGAGTCTCCCTCCTCTGCTGTTCTCTGGAGATGTCTGTTGGGCTTTGTTTGGCAAGTTTAACTCTCTGTCTTTTGGTAGGCGCAGTGTTAACCTGCTGTAAGCCACTTCCACAGTATCCTTCTCACAGTTGGAGCAGGAGGCTCAAGACTAGTGTATCTTCTGCATTTTAAGATGTTTTGCAGGAACTTTAAAAATGCAGAGTTGAATACACAATGAATGCACATCTTCTATGATGAGCATCTTTTTAAATTCAAAATGAACATTCATGTTTAATTTTTTTTTTTAAATATGTTTATTTTTTTAAGGCTTTTTTTTTGATTTTAATATTATTTTATTTTATTAGTCTACAGACCATTTTTATATTTTTTTCACTAAAAAAGTAAGGCTTTTAGTGAAAAATTCATGTTTAATATTTATTTTTCACCGAAGAGGGCGTTCAATCTAAACTTCTGTTTATTTTATTTTATTTTATTTTATTTTATTTTATTTTATTTTATTTTATTTTATTTTATTTTATTTTATTTTATTTTATTTTATTTTATTTGTCTACAGACCATTTTTATATTTTTTGAGGGTACCGTAAGTTGATAAAACTCTCCTGTTATAGTAATTATCAAATAAGTATCATAATCATTATCATAATCAGTTTAAATTCAAATTAAAATTCATGTTTAATGTTTATTTTTCACTGAAGAGGGCTTTCGATCTAAACTTCTGTTTTGTTTTATTTTGTTTTATTTTATTTTATTTGTTTTTTTTTATTTTGGAATGACTTGACTAAACAATATATGGATATCTGTTTAGTGTACAGACTTTTTTTTATGTTTTTTTGAGTGGACCGTAAGTTAATAAAACTGTACTGATATAGTAATTATCAAATAAGTATCATAATCATTATCATAATCATTTTAAATGTTTATTTTTTTAATATGTTTATTTTTCACTGTAGAAGGGTTTCAGTCAAAATCTCTGTGATTTTTCTACTTTATTTTATTTTATATTTTATTTTATTTTAATTTTATTTTAATTTCATCAGTGTACAGACATTTTTTTATTTTTATTTTTTGTAGTTAAATAAGTATCATAAATGTTATCATCATTTTAAATTCAGAATTAAAATTCACATTTTTTTTATTATATTTTATTTTTTATATATGTTTATTTTTTATTGAAGAAGGCCTTCAGTCAAAACTTTTATGGTTTTTATTTTGCAATTGTGATTTTTCTATTTATTTTATTTTAGTCTGGAATGACTTGACTAAATAATATAATTTTTTAAAATATTTTTTTAAGTGGCTGCAAGTTAATATAGTAATATAGTAATAGTAATTATCAAATAAGTATCACAATCATAACTCATTTAGAAGTTTGTTGGAAATTATTTCTTAGATTAAAATAGTGCTTTTTTTCTATTTTATGGGGTTGTTCTGTTTGTAATACATTTTTGTTTTAAATATTTGAATTTGACAGGTAATTTGATCCTTTTATGGCAGTTAGGTTGTGAAATGTCATGTGGTGCAACCCAAAGACATAATGATATTTATAATAGTTCATGAGTTTTAAAAAAAACTACCTTTTTTATTTTGACCCATATTTATAAACCTTTCTGTAAAGTGTTATACACACACATGTATTCAAGCTGTAAGGAAAATAGGCTATTCATTTCAACTTGGTTACACCGCATGACACTTTTAACACATTTAAACTTTAGTGAAGAAATTAGAGAAGAAGTTCTGTCATGAAACTATAGATGGTGCAGGCATTACATTTACAAGTACTCGGCACGTTTTAAACAAGATTATTTCTTTCTCTTGATTTAGACACTCTTCTTTGTCATTGGCCTATCAAATCTCAACATTGCCTCTTTGAATTCACAGCTTTAGTTCAGTTCAAACATACGCTTGAGAATCACAGCTTGAGAACATTTCATACTAATGATCAGTGGGGCGCTTTACTCGCTGCCTGCTAAAACCGTAAAGTCTGAAGATTTTTGGTTCTTCCTTTCAATTTCCAGTGTTGTCGTCTCTGCATTTTAAGGAAGCCAGACTGTCAGTCTCCTGTCAGCCAGACACTGCCGTCTCTTCCACTGATATCCAACCCGTCAGCGGATGCGTACTGCACACCAAGGGCTCTCTGACAACTTCATCAGTGGGGCAAAGTCAACTGATTTTTTTGAGTCATTACTTGTGTGGGTGTATGCACGCATTTTCTAGCTTCTAAAAGGCAGTTCTGCTCAGGTTTGTGGTGACGTAAATCCAAACAGGTTCACTCCACTTCTCAAAGATGGTACATACAAGAATAAACATATAGGTGTGTCTATATACACTCATCGTTACTGTGGCGGAGCCACAGAATGTCCAGGTTAATGCGATCCAGTGCCAATCCCCTTGCAAGCTATTTGGAAAATTGCTGCTGTCGTAGCCTCTGCCAACAGTTTGTCCACACTATTGATGTGCTGTCTAATAAGAAGCACAGAATCCTGATGACTCTTTAGTCATATTCATCCATTTCTTCTGCCTATGTAGACTTTTTTTTTTAGTTGATTAAATTACAGAATTGCTTGACAATCATTTCGGTCGCAGTCTGCAGCTCTATTTGATGTTAAGGCCCTTTTTGTTAGGACAGCCCAGGCATTTATTTATGAAGGAGTCCTTGGTGACTTTTCTTTTCATTATTGTCCATCAACAAGGCTATACCAGGTCTAGCCAGGCTTGAATAGATGATCTCATGAACTTCAGGCTCCAACAAGTAGCTATTAAATCTGAGTTTGGGAGTTTTGGGATGTCATGTTTTCTGATGCAGTCATGTCAGTGCGTCTAATAATAAGTTCACGTCAACGAGGAATGCCTGTGGTTACATGATCATGAGGGATAAATGTCAATGTATCTGCATCTGCAAGAAAAGAAATTTGGTTTCGGGATAATTAGTCCAGTTGTGAACTACTTTTTAGTAAGTGCTTTGTAGTATTAGCATTGTTTGCCATCACACCTGTTTTCCAACAAGTTTATTTAGTTCGTCACACACAGTGAATCGCCATGACCTAGTTTTAAGGTCTTTTTTTTTTTTTCTCAACTATAGCCAGAATCATTTTTTGGGCTTTGTTATGTTTATCTAAATTTAAGTATACACCAGTGCTGTGCAGAGGATCAAATCAGTTAAGGTTTTCCTTCAAAGTGACATTTTCACATGTTGTATTACAGCCATAGATAGTGTTTTTCAGACTATGTTAGTATTGTTTGCATATACTCTCAGCCTTTAACTGAGAATGTCCATCAATGGTTTAAGCTGTTTAGCATTGTGAATGCATGTGTATCATAAATTGTATGAAATTTGAATGTATTTAACTTAAAGGGACAGTTTACCCAAAAATGAAAATTACCCTATGATTTGACCATTTTAGGTGTATAGGACTTTCTTCTTTCAGATGAATACAATCAGAGTTATATTAAAAAAATATCATGGCTCCTCCAAGTTTTATAATGGCAGTGAATGGGTGTTGAGATTTTGAAGTCTAATAAAGTGCATCCATCCATTATAAAAAGTACTCCACACAGCTCTTGGGAGATAATAAAGGCCTTCTGAGGTAAATCGATGTGTTTATGTAAGAAAAATATCCATATTTTAAATTTTATAAACCGTAATCTGAACTCTCGTGTTTATGAGAGAGTGGCGTTCCAGCGGATGACTAAATATGGCTGAAGATGTTAAAAGAGGAACAGATGAACCAAATCAATTGATTCACTCCGCTCCAAACCGCTCTGATTGAGTCAAACTCATGACTTTTCATTAATTTCAAGCGATTCACTAGCAAAAACCTGATAAAACTAAAAGCTTTTCGAAACTCTGAATGAGTTAAACCATTGTGTCACAAAATGATTCACTATTTCGAAGCGCTCCAACTGGTTCGTGTATCACAAATCATTTGATTTAGATTGGAACTTTGCGTATCGTTAATCATTTGATTCAGGTCGGGACTTTGGAGCGTGTATCGCAAATCATTTGATTTAGATGGGAACGGGTTTGTGAATGATTTAGCGAATTGAATAATTCATATTAAAAGATTTGCGATATGCGATTGGAAGTTCCAATTTAAATCAAATTCAGATCGGGACTTTAGAGCATGGAACGTGTATCATTTGATTTAGATCGGAACTTCGGAGCACGGATCAACTTCGGTGTTCGGTGTATATTTTCGGAGTTCGCAAATCTTTTTATTTATTTATTTTTTTTCCTTAAACAGTATAAAACATCAAACTGTTGCAGTACAGCTATAAAAACAAAAAAGAAAAAAGAAAGTATACACAAATACAAATCCCTTGAGCAAATTAACAGTGGATTTACTATACTAAAAGTGTAGTATACTTTGTAATATTTTGCATTTGCTTCACTTTATTTTTGCCATTTTTTATTAGTATATTTGTATTAATCTATTTCTCTTTTTTAGAATTCATTGTTCAATGAGAGAGATCTCTGATTGAAGTCCTTGAAAATCAAAAACGTAGTGCTTGAAAATTCCTTCAAAGTCCTGGAATTTCATTTTACAGTACGAACCCTATTATTAACACCCCCCGGAGCTGTGTGGACTACTTTTTATGATGGATGGATGCACTTTATTGGACTTCAAAATCTCAACACCCATTCACTGCCATTATAAAGCTTTTTTTTAAATACAACTCCATTTGTATTTGTCTGAAAGAAGAAAGTCTCATACACCTAGGATGGCTTGAGGGTGAGTAAATCATGAGATAATTTTAATTTCTGAGTGAAGATTTGATTTTTGAAACGGTTGAAGCTGGCCGAACCACACAGCACATCTGATAAAGTCAAGATAGTTTAGAAGCCAGATTGAGACGTTGGTTGTCAGAACCGGAAACACAACACATGCTGGTGCTGCAGTTTAACTTTTATCCCTGTTGTTGTTCCCTTCAGGGACTGAAGCGATCGACTGCGATTCTTTTCTGTTTGGATGAGTAAACTCTCCCGAACACGAGTCTTCAGATGTTCATTTGGTGTCAGTGATCAAACATGGTATTTTTAGTTCTGTTGAATCACAAACAAACAAAACTCCCTATAACCCTCCAACTGTCCCAGATAGAGAGTCTCTTCTCAGTTGTGTTGATGGCAGCAAAGCTTTCCAGTAGGGAGTCATCCCTGCGGACTTTAAATGGTATCGCTGGAGGAGAGAACAGGAGGCTGTCAGCGCTCTGTATGCTGGGGAGTGGAAGTTCTCTGCGCTGCCTCCTTCTCTTTTCCTCCTCCTTTGTTGAGCGTTACAGGCTGGCACATCTGTTTATGGCATGAAACAATACATAGGGTACAGAGATGGAGGTCTCTGTCTTTCCTCAAGAGAATGTAGTACTTGAAAAAGAGGAGCAAAATTGAGATTGTCTCAAGAGTGTTGTATTTTCAATACCAAAATAAATCTGTCTAAATTAGAAAATATGTATTTCAATGCTTTCTCTCGCAATTATATTGTTGAGTAATTAGACTGTATATAAATTACAGGAATCAGTGAGCCGTTATTATTATTTGGGGCATCGAAATTTTAGTGCTCGTTCGCTTTTTACTTTCACTTTCAAGATTCGCGAGCAGTACTCTGTGCTTACTACGCAGTGGCAGGATTTACCACACATTTTTCAAGATTAGATGTTTGTCAGTGCTGCTCAGGATCTGCAAATCATTCACTATTGTTATATCTATCATCTCCCCTTACTCTGTTTATGTGGTAAGTGAAATTTTTAATGTACTATAATGGAACAGGCTAACGTTAGCCATTTAGTGGCTCTGTAGAACGCGCTATTTATTTTCTGTGCCTTTCCGAAAACGTTTTCACTGTTCAGACACAACCCTACTTTTATGTCATTCCAGGTCAATAAGAATAAAATATAGTAAATGCAAGAGTGCTTGGTTGACGCACAAAAACAAACCTCATTGTTGTTGTGTGTCAGTCAACATGTTTGAGCTTCTCTTTACCATAGTCTAATTGATGTGCTTCATGTACGTTCATTTGATCAATGTTTTTATGTCAATAGACCCCTAGATTAAATGTGTTCATCATGTAAAGCGATTGTTTCTCGTTGAAAGACTTGGATTAAACCACTCGATTTATATGGATTTATTTTTATAGCTTCCACTTTAACAGTTCAGAATGTCCAAGAAGTTTAAATTATAAGTTTTCATTTTTCAGTGAACTAATCTTTCAGGATATAATGTTTTTTCAAGATGTGAGACATTTTGACCATAAAATCACTATAATATTGTAGAGAGAACCCCTGTTAATCCTTATTACTGTATGTTAAGGTCAGTAAGTCACCTTAAAATATCTGCTATAATTTGATGTTTTTATGACAAGCTGAATTTAGTTCAGGTTGTAAAATATTGTGTAGCTTGACAGCTGAAAAATGTAATAAACTACCAGTCAAAAGTTTTTGAACAATAATATTTTTAATGTTTTCTAAAGATGTCTCTTCTGCTCATCAATCTGCATTTATTTGATCCAAACAGTAAAATTTAAAAATATTTTTACTATTTAAAAGAACTGTTTTCTATTTGAATATATTTTAAAATGTAATTTATTCCTGCGATATCAAAGCTGAATTTTTTGCATCATTACTCCAGTCACATGGTCTTTCAAAAAATCATTCTAATATTAATTTGCTGCTCAATTTTTTTTTTTTTATTATTATTATGATAAAAAAAAGCTAAGTACAATTTTTTTTTTTTCAGGGTTCTTTGAATAAAAAGTTTAGAAGAACAGCATTCATTTGAAATAGAAATCTTTTGTAACATTATAAATGTCTCATCACTTTTGATCAATTTAAAGCATCCTTGCTAAATAAAAATATTAATTTCTATTCTTTTCCCTCCAAAAAATATTCCAAGCTTTTTGAACAGTATAGTGTATAATGTTACAAAAGCTTTTTATTTCAGATAATTGCTGTTCTTTCTATTCATCACAGCATCCTGAAAAAAAAAAGGTTTTAAATTTTGATGATAATAATAAAAATAATAATAAATGTTTATGAACAGCAAATCAGCATATTAGATTGATTTCTGAAGGATAATGTGACACTGAAGACTGGAGTAATGATGTTGAAAATGCATCTTTGGTCACTGGAATAAATTACATTTTAAAATATATTCAAATAAAAAACTTTTATTTTAAATAGTAAAAATATTTCAAAGTAGTACTTTGTATCAAATAAATGCAGACTTAGTGAGACTTATTTTAAAAAACGTTAAAAATCTTACAGTTCAAAAACTTTTGACTGGTAGTGTATGCGCTAATTAACTCATAATTTGCAAAGGCTACATGAAATGTGTTGATATTAATACATTTGTAGACCTTTTTAAATATAATGAATTCCAGGAAAATATGGTATGAAATTTTTACCTTTACACCACATGACATTTTTGTAGTTATTCAATTTAAATCTTATATCTATATATCTATATATCTATCTATCTATCTATCTATCTATATATATATATATATATATATATATATATTATTATTTTTTTTTTTTTTTTTTTTTTTAATCAACATAAATCCAGAGCACATTTCTAAGAATTTAGCATTGTGTGTTTCAAAGTAGATTTAACTTTTTTTTATTATTATTTTTTTTTTTATCCTGGACTCTTATACATCAGCGTTGTCAATCGTTCAGCAGCGAAACCACTAAAACGTCTTCCCACATATTTCCAGTGGACAAAAAGATGTATTTTTAATGTTTAATTGGCTGGATAATTGATAGCCTAATTTCCGTTCACATCAAATTATCTAGGCCATCTACCCTACTAAGGTCTATTAGATTGCATGGAGATGGGTTGGGGGCGGGGCATGCGTTTAGAGCCCACCCCGCCATTCCGCCCACCAATAAATGCCTCCAATTGGCCATCCACTAACACTTATCATCTGCATCTTTAACATACTCTAGATCTGCTAATGGGAGTGAATGATTGAGAAATGTGTCAGTGTTCCTCATTATCTCTCTGTGCCTCCGCAGTGCTGTTGATTAGTGGAGGTCTGACACGGCTCATGTTGAGCGTGGAACAGCAGCAGGCTGTTCAGAGTCTGCCTGGCTGCCTGGCCCTCTCCTTCCCTACTGCTGTAAATAATTAATGCTCCATATCAGTGCCTCCCCGGTCCTGTCGTGGGCTATGCCCTGTTCACTGCACCAGCTGCGACCTGCTTAAAGCACAGGGGCTTCCAGAAGCTGGTCATGCTACAGTCATGTTGAACTGTTTATGTGGCTCTAATTAGCAAAACTTTACTAGGTTAAAGTGGCTGATTGTGGCCCGCCTTTGTGAGTCATTCATTAATATTAAACAAGCCGAGCCTGTTTTATGATTTGACCCATGTTTGCACAGTAACAGATGCGTTTTTGATTGGACTGTTCACAGCACATGTAGTGTGTGGCATTAGTGGAGGAATAGTTAGCTGGACAGAATACTCATATTTTCACTATTTAAGATTGCATGAGATCTGCTCAGATTATTGAATTAGCAATGTTTGCTAACTAACCAGTGTCGGTCAGGTTTACTTAATAACTTAAGTAATAGACCTTGAAAAAGCATCACAAAAACTTCCCATGACCTTTAATCTTTAATTTTATTTAAGGGTGCATAATATATTGATCAGTGTTGTTTTAATTAAAATAACTATGAAAAATATTTTTGGTAATTGAAATAATGCTGAATTATTACGCAAAAATTACCTTGCCTTGCCTTGGCAACTATCTGAAAAAAGTTATGCAATATACTTGCAAAACAAAAACATGACAAAAGCACATAACAAAATTACTAATATTAAAATAAAATAAAGTAAAATCTAATACAAAATATTAATTAACACTGTTATTGGCACCAGATTAGCGGTCTGCTGATGTTAGTCTTATTTATTTATTTATTTATTTATTTATTTATTTATTTATTTATAGGGCAGTCAAACGATTAATTGCATCCAAAATAAAAGTTTGTGTTTACATATTAGATGTGAATATTATATTTATTTTATTTCTGTATTTATTCTAGGGCAGTCAAATGATTAATTGTGATTAATCGCATCCAAAATAAAAGTTTGTGTTTGTGTAATATATGTAAATATTAAATTTATAATTTATTTCAGTATTTATTTTAGGACAGTCAAATGATTAATTGTAAATACTCGCATCCAAAATAAAAGTTTGTGTTTACATAATATATGTGAGTATTATATTTATAATTTATTTCAGTATTTATTTTAGGGCTGTCAAATCATTATTTGCGATTAATCACATCCAAAATAAAAGTTTGTGCGTACATAATATATGTAAGTGTTATATTTATAATTTATTTCTGTATTTGTTTTAGGGCTTTCAAATGATTAATTGCGATTAATCGTATCCAAAATGAAAGTTTCTGTTCACATAATATATGTGAGTCTTATATTTATTTATTTATTTATTTATTTATTTATTTATCTATTTATTTATTTATTTATTTTAGGGCTGTCAAATGATTCATTTTGATTAATCGCATCCAAAATAAAGGTTTGTGTAAATAATATATGTATTATATTTAACATTTATTTATGTATTTATTTTATGGCTGTCAAATGATTAATTGCTATTAATCACATCCAAAATAAAAGTTTGTGTAGACATAATTTATGTGAATATTATATTTCTCATTTATTTATTTATTTATTTATTTATTTTAGGGCTGTCAAATGATTCATTGCATTTAATTGCATCCGAAATGAAATTTTGTTTACATAATATATGTGATTGATTGATTGATTGATTTATTTATTTATTAGTTTTAGGGCTGTCAAATGATTAATCGCGACTAATCGCATGCAAAATAAAAGTTTGTGCATTCATAATTTATTTATTTATGTATTATTTTTTAAAATGTATACATTTATACATTTATTTGTGTGTATTTTCATACACTAAATAATGCACTCACATGTATTATGTAAACACACACTTTTATTTAGGATGCAATTAATCGCACAAACCTAATTAATTTTTTTATTGGTATAGTTGATATTGGACATTTAGTTTTGTATGTTAATTTCCTCCATTTTTACATGAAATTACTCTCAAATATTTTTAAAACACTAAAAATATAACAACAAATCTCAAAATGTATATCTATTTTCCATACTGGATATTAATGGATAATGGATATTACTAATTAATGGACATTACTATTAATAGTATTTTTGCAAAAAAGTATTTAAATCAGTCACAACATGAAAATATTTATCGTCTTATCAATGACGGTCAGAATCTGGACATCCCTGATTTGTATTTATTATTATGTGCTAGTTTTCTCGGCAGATTGCACATATTTGTGTGCATGCATATATTTAGAGCAGTGAGGTTTATTAGACACATGTCTCTCACCGGGAGTTTTAACACAAGCCGGTCACCATACCACTAGTCATCATACAGTTCTGTGCGGGGGTATCTGGATATCAGACACCTCTGACTGTCTCCCCCTGCCTTAGGGGACACGAACATCTCTGACTCATTGTTGAGCGTATGTGGGTGATGCACGCAGCTTGCGGGACATCTGCTAACTGTAAACCTGTCAAGAGCAGTCTGGCACCAGTGTACAGAGCACCGTACATTAACTCTGTTTTACATTATTTTCACTTACATTATCAAAGAGAATTTCATCAACAACCCTTTAAGAAAAACATAATTGCTTCTAACTTGAGGGAGGAAAAGAAAAGGAAGAAAGCGTCTCTTTCCTTTTCAAGCACGCCCACTCAGTAGAGATCTTATCAGTCACTTCGAGCCTGCAGTTTCATTACTGTGTCCTCCCAGCCTGACGGCAGTTGGCATCTCTCTAAAAACTCCATTCAGATGGAGCACTTGAACACTAGTGCCGCTATTCCTGATAATATAAACATATTAGAGTATCTGCAAGGATCTAGAGAGCGATCGTTATCGGCGCAGTTTTAAAAGGTGTTGCTGAGTGTGATTTATAACGGTGGTTCTCAACTAGTGGGTCATTGCCCAAAAATGGCTTGCTGGTCGCTTTTGACCTCAGACAACTGGACAAATGCAAGTAACCATGCAACTTTGTACAATCAGGACAGCTAAATCAATTTGCACGTAAAAAGAGAAAATGCATAAAATGTTGTTGACATCAAAGGACACAAGTCCAATTTAGTGTTGTTTTATTTTATATTATTTTATTGTACTATTTTTTTTTTTTTTTTTTTTTTTTTTTTTTAGCTTAGTGTAATTTACATTTGCTTTTTTCAAGTTTTATATTGTTTTTGTTTTTTTTATTCAATTAAATTGACATTGATTTTGTTTCATTTAGTGTTTGTTCATGGTTTAGTCTTATTTTTAATTTTTATTGTAGTTTAGTTTTTTTTGACAGGTATTTTGTTGACATTAAGGGCTGTAAGTTCAATCTAGTGTTGCCAGTTTTTTGTTTTGTTTGTTTCGTTTTATTTCCGTTGTTTTGTGTTAGTTTAGTGTGTTTGCTTGTTTCATTTTTTTAAATTCTGTTAGTTATGTTAGTTTTTGTTTTTAGTATTTTACTTTATTTTATTTTGTTTACTTCTCAGTTTTTGTTTTGTTTTATATTATTCTATTTTAATTTAGTGTAGTTTGTGTTTGTTTTATTTTATTTTATTTTATTTTGTTTACTTCTCAGTGTTTGTTTTGTTTTATTCTATTTTATTTGATCTGTTTTGTGTCAGTGTAGTTTATTGTGTTTTTTTATTATTTGTTTCTGTTAGTTTTATTTTGATTAATTCTGTTATTTAGAGTTGTTTTTGCTTTGTTTTGGTGATATTTTATTTTGTTTATTTAATTTTGTTTACTTCTCAGTTTGTTTTGTTTCATTCTATTTTATTTGATCTGTTTTGTGTTAGTGTAGTTTATTGTTTTTTTTTTATTATTTGTTTCTATTAGTTTTATTTTGATTAATTCTGTTATTTAGAGTCGTTTTTGCTTTGTTTTAGTAATATTTTATTTTGTATATTTAATTTTGTTTAATTTTCAGTTTTTGTTTTGTTTCATTGTTTTTTTTTTTTAATTTGTTGTGTTTTGTGTTCATGTAGTATACTTTGTTTTTGTATGGTTTTAATTTTTTGGTAGTTTAATTTAGTTGGTTTTTGTTTTGTTTTGGAGGTATTTTATTTTGTTTAATTTTGTTTACTTTTCAGTTTTTGTTTTTATTTTATTTTGTTCTGTCTTGTGTTAGTTTAGTGTTTTTGTTTTAATTGTGTTAATTTCATTTTGTTTAATTCTGTTTTTTAGGTTTGTTTTTGTTTTGTTTTAGTGATATTTTATTTAACACTTATTTTTATTTTTATTTATTTTAATTTTGTTTACTTTTCAGTTTTTCTTTAGGTTTTTTTTTCTTAGTTATTTTGTGTTCTGTTTTTTGTGGTGTTAGTGTAGTTTAGTGTTTGTTTTTGTATGGTTTTAATTTATTTTTATTAGTTTCGTTTTGTTTAATTCTGTTATTTTGGTTAGTTTTTGTTCCATTTTAATGTTATTTAGTTTTGTTTACTTTTCTATTTTGTTTCATTTATTTATTTTATTTCCTGTATTGCTATGTCGTCATGTCTTTTATTGAGTCCATGCTCTGTAAGATTGGTGTTGCACACTGGTATCAAAACTGGTTAACAGCTAATTAGATTACAATTTGATTTACCACCATACATGCAAACTTTGATTTTGACCGTCTATCAAAAAGCTGCTTGACGTTGCTTCTATTGTATCAGATATTTGGTATTCTTAATCTTTTGCACTTTGGTCCCCTCCATCTGTGTTAAATCCTCTTCAGCCAATCGGATTGTGTCGGTTAGCAGGAAAAGCTGATAGCATTTCAAAGCCGCCTCTGTAATCACTAGCTACCGCGTCTAACGCTCGACCCCTCTCATTACGTTGATTGTCCGTGGTTTCAGTCCGAAACACCTACCTTACTGCGTGAAAGTCCCCTAAAGCCTGTGAGAAACTGCTATTAACAATTGATTGAATTATGTGTCACACGACTGAAAGAGCTAGTTATATATAGCAAGGCTGTAGAGGTTGAAGTGGCTCTGTTGTCTTGGTATGAAGGAAGACTCTGCACCTGACAGCTGGACGCACGAGTGTTTTGTATGGTTTGAGAGTGTAGAAAATGCATTTCTGCTTATTTTATACCAATACCAGTGAAATGATTATCTATACCATGATACTCTAATTTTTCTATTTTAGCATTGACTGCTGCTGCATTTGCACTAAAGTCGCATTTCTCTTACATTATATCTTGCTCTCTCATTGGCCGTAGGTCATCGCTGATGTCATTACCAGTCAAAACACATTTCACACTGCAAACAATTATTGTCCAGATATAAGTTTCTTCTTTCAGACCGTGTTTTTGATAATACTAGGACTGGCCCCCAAATAGTTGACTAAACGTTAGTCGACAAGAAGAGGCTTAAAGGATTAGTTCACTTCCAGAATAAAATACTTTAGTCGAAAAGAAATTAAGGTTTTTGAGGAAAACTTTCCAGGATTTTTCTCCGTATAGTGGAGTTCAGTGGGGATCAACGGGTTGAAGGTCGAAATTGCAGTATCAACGCAGTTTCAAAGAGCTCTACAGCCTAGGAATAAGGGTCTTATCTAGCAAAACGATTGGTCATTTTTTAAGAAAAATACATATTTATGTACTACGTAACCACAAATGCTCGTCTTACACTAGCTTGGCCTTGCACATTATGTAATCACGCATACATGATATAGTTGGAAGTACCGACCCAGTGTTTACAAAGCGAATGTGCAAAGAAAGTCAAACGCCCTTTACAAAATAAAGCAAAACAACGATGTCAGATAATTTTGAAGTTGGAGGAGTTTTTTGCCCTACCCTACCTTTATGAACCAAAGTACACATATGAAGAACTAACTGCATGTGACAACATGATTATGCATGAAGACACGCATCGCAGAGCTAGTGCAAGATGAGCATTTGTGGTTAAAAAGTATATAAGTTTGTTTTGTTTTAATATATAAGACCCTTATTCCTTGGCTGGGATTGTGTAGAGCCCTTTGAAGCTGCATTGAAATGACAGTTTGGATCTTCAACCCATCGATCCCCATCGAAGTCCACTATATGAAAAAAATCCTGGAATGTTTTCTTAAAAAACATGAACATCTCAGAAATGTTTGTTTTTGGAAATTGACTAATCCTCCCAAAGTATACTTGGTTTTTGTGTTTTTGTAGGCGTACGCTAGCGTATGCATAGAGCTGAACATGCAGCCTTTCAAAGTGCACTCCATTTGAGTTTTAATAGCCCTTCAACGTATACTCCATTTAATAGCATGCGCGAACACAGGCAGTTGAAACGTGCTCTAAAAAGCTGTTTTTCCAGTGTTTGATGTAGTTATGACCGATAAAAATGTCTTTATACTTCTCTAAAGTAAAGTTGCTGTGAAACAATGACCCGGGCCAGTGTTGCCACCTTGAGGAACAAATGATTAGTGCAAAACAAATTGGATGTGTATGCGCAACCCGTGAGTACAAAGTGTGCCCTCAACTAAAGATTTTTCGGGTCGAATAGTAGTCATTCATTTCAAGAATTAGTCGACTATTAGTCGACATATCATAATAACCGGCAGATATGATAATTATGAATGTGTCAGGAAAAAACACAAAGGAGACTGCATTAATGTTTTAATAATTTATTGATAAACTAGTGCTTTCTTTGTTTTCAGCGTGAGCGATAAATTCGGCGACTCGCCATCTCCGCAGTAGCGATGCGCCTGTATGCATGTTTCATACAGATTACGTAATCTAAGAATATTTGTTTTCTATTTGAATAGGTTAATTTGAAAGTAAACATTTCACTCTCTCTCTATATTTTTTTCATGTCTGTAAGGCAAGTATACACAGAGTTTAGTAACACGCTCAAGTTCACTGAGACCGAGACGGCAGAAAGCGCATCCTGTTTGCTTTCATTATTTTACAAAAGTGCAACGTTTCGTTGTTACTGTGAGTGCACACAAATAAACGCAGAGTCTTTACAGATTCTAAAGATGCATTACTTTTATCTGTATGACCAAAAATGACGGAGTATTTTAAGTGCAAGTGACCACACCAGCACCTCCATCTCTCATGCAGTGAGTGCACTACTACTCAGCTTCCACGCTTCGCACACACTTAAATAGCACAGATTTTTCTAGGCTAACATTAGACTGAGTGCCCATGTAAAATTGCTACTACATGCATCTTTCAGATGAAATCCATATTTGAGGTCGATGAATGATAGCCGAGCGTTTGAATGTCAAAAACATAATGAGAATATTGGCTTTGCGTGTGTTGTGCACACAGCATAAGTCTGACACGATCAGTTGCGTTTTTTCCTGGTAACAGTGGAAACAACTTAAAATACACCGTCATTTTTAGAGTAATACATCATTCGAAACTGTGAAGGGTCTACTTTTATTTCTAAACACTGACAGTAACAACAAAATGTAGTGCTAAAGAAAAAACAGGATGCACTTTCAACCGACTTGCCTCACAGACATGAGAAAGGGCTCTTATAGAAAATTTGAAATGACTACTTTTAAACACCCATTCAAATTCAAAACAAATACTTTGACTAGAAAAATCCTTAGTCGGGGCAGCCCTAGATAATTCACACCCTGCGATTGTCACTCATGTGAACAAGCACCAATTTGATTCCTGGCTGAAAATTGTGTCTAAAATCGTGTGGTAATGATGCTTTTGACATGTTCAGTGCTAACTGTGACATTGTCTAATTACATTCACGGTTCCAGTGGTGTCCGCTGTCCGAGGGGGCATGGAAATCCTTCTAGGCTGTGTCACAAGAATCCGTTTGTCATCAAGATGAACAGAAGGGCCCCATGATTGACAGAAGGCCTTACGTAATGTTACGATTCAGATGTCTGGCTGATGAATGTCTCCCAGACCTGAAGGTTAACGCTGTCTGAAAGAATCTTTCTCTGTTTTTTCTCTAGTTAGCTGGTGTCCAGTGTCTGTAGCGTCGGCCTCGTCCCCCAGAGCTGTTTGATTGGCCTCTCTGTCATTAGGTTTAAGTAGGGCACTGCAATCCAGCAGGGATTCAATACCAGCGCTCCATTCACTCCGGCTCTGACTCCCCCAGCCGGCCTACAGTGAGGCTGCAAATTACGTAAGGCAATGTGTGTGCGTCAGTTTGGCCTGAACGCAGCCCAATGTGTTGGCCTCGTGTGCTGGCCCGGGTGTCTCTCCGCCTGTTTCCCAAATGCTGCAGATGAAGCCCTGAGAGAGATGGGAGAGGGGATAGATGGTGTTTTCATTAACCTCCACTGCCTGGTGTTTTAAATTAGCGCCAAACTCACAACAGGTCCCATCAACACTATGAAGTGCCTGTTTTTTGTTGACGTAACATATTAGTTTGTACTTTTCAATTATCTTCTTTTTTTTTCCCTGACTCCTGTGTTTGGCTTTAGAAATGGAAATCTAGAAAATGATCTAACAATGCTTTTGAGTAGATAATGCTTAAATTGCAACGGACCATTATCATAATTCCACCTTTTTAAAATAGGTCTGCCATTTTCAATTGTGATAATTAGCCCACATAATGCTATTTATATAATGTTTTTATTGGAACGCTAAATGCAATTTTCAACAAATTTACCCCAGAGGCTGCAACCGTTTGAAAACCTTTTCCATGACATTAACGGTTCTATTTATGTCATAAATTTCAGCTCAGCCTCTAATGGATCCCAAACTTTGCATGCACAGTTTTCTTTCTTTTTTGTTAACTTGTTGTATTATGTAATATATATATATATATATATATGTGTGTGTATGTGTGTGTGTGTGTGTGTATATATATATATATATATATATATATATAAATATAAAATAAAAAAAATATATATATATAAATATATATAAAATATATATATATATATATATATATATATATATATATATATATAATTTTATATCAAAGCTATAAATCATTACATTTTAAAATTGCATGCATAGTTTTCTTTCTTTTTTGAATATACAAATTTAGACTAACTTGTATTGTATTGTATTGTATTATATTATATTATATTATATTATGTTATATTAATTTTGTAAGGAATTAATAGTTTTATTCGGTAAGGAGGCATTCAGTTAATAAAAATTAACAGTAAAGACATTTATAAAGTTATAAATCATTTCTATTTCATATTATTATTTTATTATATTATATTAAAGTTATAAATAATTTCTCTTTTAAATTGCATGCATAGTTTTCTTTCTTTTGTTGTGTGAACTAATTTAGACTAACTTGTAATATTGTATTATATTTTATTATAATAATTTTGTAAGAAATTAATTTTTATTCAGGAAGGAGGCATTCAATTAATTAAAATTAACAGTAAAGACATTTATAAAGTTATAAATAATTTCTATTTCGAATTGCATGCATAGATTTCTTTTTTGTATATACAAATTTAATTCAATTTAATAGTATTATATAAATGTAACAGTATGTATTATACTATATTATTAATTAAGAAACAAATTAATTAATAGTTTTATGGTTTCCACCTTAAATATATATATTAACTTTAATTCATATATATATATATATATATATATATATATATATATATATATATATATATATATATATATATATTTTTTTTTTTTTTTTTTTTTTTTTTTCTCTTTAAAGGAAACTGAAAAGTAAGGTTTCAAATTTCATTCCCTATCCATATCATATTTTTCTTTTCTTAAGTTAGACATTTTTGGGTTCCGTTACGGTCGTATGTGCCTTTAATGTTGCACACTATTATTAAAAAGCCTCATTCAATAATTTATATTAGTTCATTTCCCCCTTGTGATGGGACACATTTCTCTCTCTTTCTTTCATCATATCGAGAACAGTACTACATGATGAAATGTACTAGTTTTTTCTCTCTCGTGGGAATTCCCAATTTTCATGTCGAACGTGCTTCTATAAGGCTCACGAATGTGAATAGAAAGTGAAACTATGTATTGTAGTATGTGTTGGAAAGATAAATGGCTGCGCTTGTGTCTGTATTTGTTGGGGCTTGTTAAATGAAAATTTGCATGCTCAACAGTCTTTTTGTGCCGTATACAGTATACGGCACATTGTGTTCTCTTACTCGCTGACCCCTTACTCGCTCTTTATTTCTCACCACTCTCAATCTCACTTACTTTCGTGTTACTTCCACTTTTCTTTCATTGCTGTGCCCTCTCTTTTCTCTCGCTCGCTCTCAGGGGACACCCATTGTCGCACAATATAATTGAATCCCTTTTTCGTTCCATTTTCTCTCATTTTCATTTTCGCAGGCCTCTTTACGCCTTCCAGCATCAACCCACATCTTCAGCATATGACCTCTGAACACAACCCCTAAGCCTTCTCGCTTTTAATTATCTCTAATTAGTAATTAAATTCTTCAGTCTTTGTGAAGAGCCGTTTAAGTCCGTATTAATTGATAAGAATTTATTTCAGAGATTTTTGAAATGCAAGCTGGCGAGATGTTTTCAAGCACTCGCAGCCAAACCATAGAAAAAAAAAACAGTTTCCAGAAATCCTCAGAAATCCCTTTTAGAGTCATTTAAACCACAAGTACCTGATAGATTCCACATGAATCTCTCTCAGAAGAGCCATTTGGATTGTTTGCAAATCATCAGGTGCTCAAATTTATGACATTATGATATTTAACTGCGTGTGTTTGAACTGTTAAAGCAGATCTATATCAACTCGCAAAATGCAGCAGAAATAGTTGGCACCGGAGTTTAGGAGATAATTTAATATAATGAATTTTTTTTTTATTGGTCTGCCTCTTTAAATGCTGCAGCCTAAATATAAGCTAAGTTTGTTCGTTTGTCAAGCCTACCTAAAGATGATGTGTCCTCTGAGCATTTTCTGAATCGCTTACGTTGACTTTCTCTCCAACAGGTGATATGCATTGAGGATGAGTGCTGTCGGGGAAAACTCGTCGGACCCTGCCAGGTCAGAGGCTCAAAAGCGCAAGGAATGCCCATCTGACCTCCTGGGCCCAAGGTACTTTGCCTGGACAAATGAACAGCAGATATACAGTGAACTCTGAAACTGCATTCGTTGCAGTATATACATTTTAGTTTGTATGTATGGGAGTGAATTTCTCAGAGTCTACGCTTTGAACCGCTGAACTGCAATAATCTTGAGCAGGCCTCCCACCGGTGGAGCTCAGCCTAGATAATACACGTTTCTATATAAAGCCCTTTTCCACTGAGTCAGGAAACATCAGTCTGTATAATTCATTCATAGGAAGGAGCTATGCATGCCCTCTTTATTGACAAAATTTTCTGAGGAAACTGCTGAAGATGCAGAGCAGCAAATTGAAAATACAACCTTGTTTAGGGTCGCACAGACGAAGCTCTAGGAACTTTAGTCTATTTTTGTGTTAAACGCAATGGAGAAAAGAAGGTCTTGTCTTGCTTTTGCTGTTGAGGATTGTTTGGATTTTTTTAGGTAGGTGTTTGATCCTAATGCCATAGTGAATCATTTATTCATGATTCATTATGGCATTAGGATTCATTGCTGCTGTTGTGCTACATAAATAAATTAACCTTGAAACTTATTAGGAATATGACAGTTTGGCATATTTTCAGAATTGACTAGTCATTGGGTTGTCTGAAGGCTTTGTATTGTCCAAAGAGAGCCATAAGCATGTTACAACATTTTAAAATATCATAAACGTACATTACCAGTCAAAAGTTGATTTTTTTTTTTTTTTAATGTTTTTAAAGAAGTCTCTTTTTCTCACCAAGCCTGCATTTGTTTGATCCAAAGTACAGCAAAACAGAACAATTTTTAAGTATTTTCACTATTTAAAATAACCGTTTTCTGTTTGAATTTATTTTAAAATAGAATTTATTTTCCTGTGATCAGCATCATTACTCCAGTCTTCAGTGTCAAATGATCCTTCAGAAATCATTAAATCTGAATATTTTATTTTTATATATCAGAAAATGAATACTTTTATTTAGCAAAGATGCTTTAAATTGATCAAAGTGATGATAAAGACATTTATAATGTTACAAAAAAAATTTTTGTGACATTATAAAATTACTCCATGTAACTGGAGTAATGATGCTAAAAATTCAGCTTTGAAATCACAGGAATAAATTACATTTTAAAATATACTAAAATAGAAAACAGTTATTTTAAATAGTGAAATGTTATTTTTAAAATTTTACTGTTTTTGCTGTACTTTGGATCAAATGAATGCAGGCTTGGTGAGCTTGATTTCTTTAAAAACATTAAAAATCTTACTGTTCAAAAACTTTTGACTGGTAGTGTATAAATAGAAAAAATATCAGTGGACGAATGTGCAGCCCTCCTGAATGTTCAACAAATAATTTAGCTTAATGTCTGAAACAGTTTTTTTTTTTTTTTTTTTTTTTTTTTTTGCAAAAAAGTAACAGTAATTTTCTCTGTCATTGTTGAACATTATGAATTTGTTACAAAAATTATGTTGATGTAATATATTTCTACAGTTTATGCCACTTTTTTTTCCCTGCATCTCTGCCAAAATAATAGATAAAAGTTAGACGGCATGATATTTTCCAATGCAATCTTAAAAAGTACGCTTAAAGCTTGTACTGATCTTAATATCAGTTGTATTTTTCTGAATCTTTTTTTGTTTCTCGTCACAGTCCCAAACGGAGCACTGAGAAACGTAACCGGGAACATGAAAATAAATACATAGAGGAGCTCGCGGAGCTGATTTTCGCAAACTTCAACGATATCGACAACTTCAATGTCAAGCCTGACAAATGTGCAATCCTAAAGGAAACCGTCAAACAGATCCGTCAAATTAAAGAGCAAGGTAAGAAAACCGATGGACTCTTCTTTGAACTTTAACTAACTTACGTTATTACTTGTCTTACTATAAATCTTCGATTAAAATACAAAAAAATGCTTCTACGTATAACCTCTGAGGCTTGATGCTGAAAACACAACCTCCACAAGTGTAACATTCTCTGAGCTTTAACTTAGTCAGACATCTGCTTTAGGCTAGATGTTATTAGTAGCTAACACAAGACATATGTAGGCATTTTCAGGTTGTTTAGGCCTGAAATCTTGAGAAAGAATTTTGTCAAATCAGCCATCGATTCCAGATTGGCTTTCAGCTGGAAGCTACATAGATTAGCATTATGCTAACTGCAAACATGCACTGATGTGCCATGTGGCTTTCATTTCTCACTGCATTAAGAGGAAAAATACAGAAACCAAACACAAGATTAATTAGAAGTCACAGCTTCATTACTTTTTAAAATTTGTGTTGTATTTTAAAGTTACCTTGAATTATCAGAGGTGTTTGATTTGGGACTTATTTGCGTTTCTTTGTTCCCAAAAGGATTCAGGTGCAGTGCTTGTTAACATGCTATGATTTTGCTTACTTAAAGTTTTGCGGATAAATTTTGGAAACATTATACCAGATTATATCACAAACTTCTGAGAAGAAGCTTAATTGTATTTCAAAGTCCCTCCCTTATTGAGGGATATCATATATCTCTCATCCTCGCTCTTCCTGTGATGAGAAATTTCTTGAATAAACATCCTGGAAATTCTCATTATGGCACAATCATAAATATAAACTGATATACATTTATATAAATCATACGGTTGGCTAACTCCTGCGGCGTTTTCTTCCCAAATTAACATCTGTGTTGTTTTCAGCAGTTGAGACTGCTGTTTTGACGTGTGCATGTGTGTATGCTCATTGATTCTGACTGGGCTGTGATGAAGATTGTTTGTGATGTGTTCTGGGTTATGTAATGCTGAGCAATGTGATGCAAAGCTAACAGCGATGGCCGCCGTCTGCTGCGTTGTCGCTTACCCCTCCTTCACCTCCCCTCCGCTGCGCTCGATGCCACACGGCCACAGCATCATACACTGCTCTAACTGTGCGTCTACAGTCTCAAACTGCCTCCAAAAACACAAATGGGCCTGTTTTGCCTGTAAACAAGGCCTTGAGTAAAGAGCGCAGCAGTCAGCTTTCCTTGTAAAGGAAGCACAACATTATTGACACTTACAGGAAGTCCTTTAAAGCAGAAGCTGCTTTCTGCTAAAAATGCTGTTTTAAAGGGATAGTTCACCCAAAAATGAAAATCCTGTCATTGATCTCTCATCCTTATGTCGTTCCAAACCCGTAAGACCTTACCCATAAGTTTATTTTCAGAACACAAATGAAGATATTTTTGAGTAATTCCATTCTATTTTAACAATGTCCTTACTACCTTTCTGGGCCTTGAACGTGTCAGTTGCTGTCGGATTTAATCAAAAATATCTTTATTTGTGTTCTGAAGATAAACTAAAGTCTTACAGGTTTGGAAAGACATAAGCAGGGTCTAAAACTAATTTTTTGCCACACCTGCTAATAACCAGTGACGTGATAAAATTTACCTGCCAATTTTTTTTTTTTTTTTTACGGGTCATGAAACGCTTTTTGTTATTACAAGTTATTACAAGTACTACTGCAATGACTAAACATATTTACAATGTTTTTAATTTGTCCTGCTACTAGTGTCTCTTAAATGCATTTTTCTCTCAATTTTACCTATTAATTATAGCCATTCAACATTACAGTATAATTGAAAGCTATTATTTTTTATTTTTAGGCTTTTAGGAAATGTATAACAACTTTTAATTGTGATTTTAAAACAGTCTTCACAAACTATACATTGTATATGCATAAACTATTATTACTACTATATGCGTAAACAGATTAATCTTTATTCAAGCTACAAAAGTTAATCAGCGACTAGAGCAGTCAAATGGTGATTTCTCTTTTTCTCTTGATCTTTGATTTAAATCAGTGACAAACTTCAGCAGGTTAGGTTTCACTTTAAAAGCAGCGTGGTGTCTTTAAAACCTGATGCACATGATGTGGATCTGGCCAAACTCTTTACGATCATTTAATACTTTATAACTCATTTAAGAATACGTTTACGAGGTGACTCGCCAAAATGGCGCATTTTGACATAATTGTGTGTATTTTCCATTGCAGTTTTGCGAAATATTCATTTTTCAAATTGCCTGAAAACCCACCTCATGCAAGTATAAAATGGGAGTTTTTGCGAAATTGATGCATTTCCATTAGGCATATTTTCAACTCGCAATTTAAATTTACTCATCTTGAAGGGTAATGGAAACGCAGCTACTGTTACATATACTCTCTAACCACAATTTTTACTCACATTTGGTACTTGGCCAGTGTTCATTTTAAGCCCTGGACATAAGGGTGAGCAATAATGACAGAATTTTCATTTTTGGGTGAACTAGACTTTTAAAGGCTCACACTTCTGTTCTTCACATATTATTCAAACCCATAGCAACAATTGCCTCTTTGAAGAGATTTTTTTTACTTCGTTCCCATGGTTAAATATTAAACATTTAAATAGTCACTTTCATTGAGGTAGTTCAGGGATTTTAGTGTGTGCTGGGTAAAAGATAGTAAGACTAATTTTAGTCACATAAGCCTTAAAAAACGAATTTCATGAATTACTGTTTTAATGCTTGTTAAACTGATATGACAAATGCTAGCGTTTAAGGGGATAGTTCACCTAAAACCTTGCCTTCCTAACTCCAAACCTGTATGACTTTGTCTAACACAAAAGGAGATGTTAGGCAGAATATTAGGAACTGATAGCCACATAATGTGGTCATAGTGGGGTTTTGGTGAAATTTCTCAGACAGAAATTGCCCTTTGTCAGTTGTTCACGATATGATATTTATTGCGATATTAAAATGAGAATGGAATAAAAAATAAAATTTTGTACATTTTAAATTAAAACATTCTATCTAATGCACATTGAAAGTTCAAAATTAAGAGCTCCAACCCATGTCCTTAACTAGAAAAAAGTCAGTGAATTGACTTGAACCTGAACTTTAAAGGAGATTCAACTTTCTTTTTACTTGTGATATACTGTCTCAGTCTAATTTACATTCACACTGGTGTTTTAGCAAGCCAAACAAATTTAAAATTAGTAATAATAATAATAATAACAACAACTGAGGGACTCATAGCAACTATTACAGAAGGTTTAAATGCTCACTGATGCTCCAGAAGGAAAAACTATGCTTTAAGAGGTGGGGGGTGAAAACTTTTGGAATTTGAAGATCAGGGTAAATTTAACTTCTTTTGTTCTGTAGCCTCTGAAGGGCAGTACTAAATGAAAAGCACGTGATATTTAGGCAAAATAAGAAAAATGTACACATCTTCATTCTGTTCAAAAGTTTTCACCCCCAGCTCTTAATGCATCGTTTACACCGTAATTACAGTGATGCTATTATGCTAGCAAGCACGACTAATAAACTGCAGGAGAAAACCGTTTTCTTTCTCTTTTGCTGTTGGACATTTACGTGAACAGCGTGTTTTTAGTCTGTCGTTCATCTGCTACACATTTAAAACCCCAAACTGGATTTTGCAAATTGGATTATGTTTAATTACACGTTTAATTTGTTCATTATTGAGTCAGCGGTTATAAATTTATAGACTGAACAACACCCGGTGGATGACAAGATATAGAATTCTCCCATAGAGAGTCATGACCTAGTATCCACGACCAGGCTGCGCACTGATTGGTCGAGCTCAGAGTCATGGGCGGGGCTTTGAACTGTGACTGATAGGGCAGATCCTAAAGGCCTCAAGAAACTCCATCTGCTCTTGAAATGAATGATATGGCCTGATTCACATCCTTTCTGCCTTTTGCCTGTTTGATGGGGATTGGCTGAGGAAAAGGAAAACCGAGTTTGAAATGAGAGATGGAATGAGTTATCACTGGACCTCTGCTGCAGCTGTGCTGGTTTACCAGTCCCTGCTGGGCACCGCAAAGACCTGCTGACACACAACACGCTCACATCCACTCATCATCAGGAGTGTACGCATGCGTATCTCTCCCAGACACGCACACACACATGCACATATACGGGAAGAGCAGCGTTTGGAGCATCCCAGAACAGTCTGAGGGGGAGGCTGATGGATGGCCCTCTCTCTTTGCCATATGGCTACCCATCATGCCAGCACAGTTTGCCTCTCTATCGTGTCCTCTGCGAGCCCACTGCATCCACCGATGATCCCGACTACTCTCTTTAATAGATGGTACAGACAGGAAGTTAGAGTGGTCCAGGGAATTGTGGGATTAAGGTTGTTTCACTGACGGCAGAAATTGTTAGTGTTATTCAAGTGTTGTTTATATACACTATTACATGTTTTGAATGTTTTTTTTTTTTTTTTTTTATATATATGCACTTTTCATTTTAATTTTGGTTGAAATTTTATTAATTTGGTTTTGTGGTTTTGTCCGTTTTATTTGTTTGTTTTTTTTTAAATAATGTTTCTATTTGACTTTAGTTTGTTTTAGCAATTTTAGGACTTAAACTTATTTCATTTCAGGTAGTTGCAAAGGCAAAATTTATTTTTAAGTTTGTCATCATTTATATATTTTAACCTTATTTCAATGATCAATAACATGTTTTGTATTTTATTTTATTTTATTTTATTTTATTTTATTTTATTTTATTTGTAACACTCCACTTCAGAAGATGCTTATTTATTTATTTTTTAAATAGAGTTCCCAGCATTTTTTACATCTTTGGGTATTTATTTTATTTTATTTTATTTTATTTTATTTTATTTTATTTTATTTTATTTTATTTTATTTTATTTTATTTTTAACACTCCACTTCAGAAGATGTTTTTTTGCATCTCACATCCTCCATAAATAGTGTTTTTTTTTTTTTGGTGTTGTTGTTGTTGTTGTTGTTTTTTTTTTTTTTTTTTTTTTTTTAAATTTAGCAATTTCCCCAGCATTATTTACATCTCTGGGTCATGTTTATTTTATTTTAGTTCATTTTAGTTCATTTTATTATTTTATTTTATTTAATTGTTTAAACATTTTTTTCCCACTTAAAAATATGCCATTATGGAGTTTAGCCATTTTCCCTGCATTATTTACACATATTTACATTATTTTATTTAATTTTAATTCATTTTATTTATTTTAATTTTATTTTATTTAATTAACACTCCACTTTAGAAGATGCTGTATTACATCTCACATCGTTCATAAATATTATTTTTTTATACTTTAGCAAATTTCCCAGCATTATTTACATCTCTGGTTCATATATCACCCCAAAAAGAATAAATTAATATAATAATTATAATTTTCTTTACGTATAGTTATTTAATTTAATAGTTAAAATAAATGTAAATGAAAACTGTTTTAATGACAATGAAACAAATCTTGTTTTTATATTTATTTGTATGAAAATAGTTTTCTAAATACATTTAGTAAAAATGTGCAAACTATAGCTTAATCACAAAAAATACTGTAATTATATTCATTACTCCTTTAATAGATTTAATACATGTCTACATTAATAATAATAATTCCGTGTGGTAGGGTTCAAACGAGTAGCGCTGTTTCGTTCCGCTTTTGGAACATTATATGGAACATTTATCTCTTGTTATCAGTTTATTAAAGGAAATGATAGCGTGATAATTATCATTCTCATTTTATCACCCAGCACTAATTAGTATTAGTATTATTTGTGATGAAATACGACCTAGACATGTTCTTTCTGCAATTCACCAGTTTTCCTTCTAGATTTAGCTCCATCACAAGTGCTTTGTTTTGCAGCCGATGTTGTTTACAAATCATGTCAGTTTGCTGGAGAGAATGATGTTCTCCATTCTTTATATAATGGTTTGTTTGGAGTCTGTGTGTGAGCGCATGTGTGTATTGACGGTTCCATTCATGTCCGGGCTGTTGGCTGCATGGCTGTTATGTGAGGCTTCACATGCACCCATTTAGCCTGACAGCTTCTGTCTCAAGCGTTGCTAAGGTCCGGATGTGTGCCATAACAACATGTCTCAACAAGCGCACGACAGTCTGAAAGAGTGAGAAAGGGGTTTAAAAAGGTGCAGTATGAAATTAAACTCTTTAGTGAGCAGAGAGAGAGAAAACTGCCCTTTCAAGAAATGCTAATACGCTCAAGCTAAGCAGGACCACATGAAGTGTCTTTAATGTAATTTGAAAATAAAACACTTAAACGCTGCAGGATCTAATGAAGGGTTTTAGGTTCTTTTATGGAAATGTTGATGTTTCCAACTGAGGACTGAGTTTCTGACCAAATTAACCGTATTCACTTAGTAGGGGAGAGAGGGTAAGCAGCGCCAATTTTCACTTAACTTGTCCTTTATTCGAGGAGGAAGGACGCTGAGGTAAAACAAATGTGCCTAATTATATTCCAGAATGTCTGCTATCAACTCAAATTGGAAAAAAGGATCTATAACTAATGGCAATAGAAATTTGACATTTCAAAAAGGGTAAGCAGGGGGCTATTCAAATAATTAGGGAAAGGATTTGATGTATGTTTTCAAATATGAACATAAATGAGAGGAAGAACATACTGTTGAATTACTGCACATTGTTCACATTTTTCTAAAGATGTACATAAACCAGCAGGTTTAATGACATTCTGAGAAGATTTTCCCTCATTTCCTTGCATTTTAGTGTATTCTGAGACCAATGTAATAGTATTTCCTGCATAAAACTGCAAATTATGGGTTGAGTCATTTGAGTCATGGCAAATCTTTAGTCAAATAATTTATTTGATTTCATACACTGGCAATTTACCAGCATGAATAATATTTTAGACTTGTTTTGACATGAACTTAATTTTCCCGCAAAGTGGAAAATTTATTTTGACATGCAAAAAGCATTTTTAGCATTTGCATCTTAATCACAGACAGCTGTATTTGAGCCCCCTTTTCCCAATGTATGATCACATGACACAAAGTGATATACTGCTTATTCACTCTTTCGATTTTTTGTGGACGGTCTTTCAGTTTTGTACTGGATTTGTATCTCATTTCTGTATCTCTCTCTTCCTCTGCAGAAAAAGCTGCTGCAGCCAATGAGGATGAAGTGCAGAAGGCTGATGTGTCGTCGACAGGCCAAAGTGTTATTGACAAAGATGCCCTTGGACCAATGATGCTGGAGGTGGGTCTGTTGTGCTCTGTTTACTAAGTTACACTGGCTTTACCGAACACGCACGAGGAAGAGCCAAACGGAACCCATGTATGGGCGACAGAGTGACAGCGAATGCCTTTTTGTATCTGTTATAAAAATTTGGCTGCCATTTGCTGTTTAAATCTCCAAATTCCTCCATCTTGTTGCTGAATATAGAGCTCATGAGCTAACAGTTAAGAAGATGTACGCAATTTTTGGCATGAAAAACATGCTTAAGTGTAATGATGTGTCTCTGTGGCTATGTTCTTACTGAAAGCCTTACTGAACTATTCTGTTTTATTGCTCAGATTCTCTTTTTTTGGGGCTGTTGACATTATTTTTTTAAAAATGTGGGTAATATCTAAGTGTGAACTGATCAAAGTCCCAAAAGACTGCCATAGGTGCTTTCTCACCATGTAGTTCTAAGAACTCAGTTCTAGAAATTACCCAGATAGCATACGTATGTCTGCAAGATGTCTGTTAAAGATCACTTGATCTTGAAAGCATCTGCTGTATACAAACATCTGACAGACATCTGTAAGATGTCAGTTATACATTCATTCTAAATCATAAACATCTTAAAGACATCTAATAGACATCTATTTGACATCTAATAGGAAACATCCAATATACGTATCGCAGATGTGCAAACACTCTAAGAAATACATCTTCCAGATGTAAATGCAGACGTCAAATAGACATCTCTGTGATGTTTGCGTGCTATCAGGGTAGCTAGCATGGTGGTTCCTACCCAGATAGCACACATACATCTGCAAAATGTCTGTTAAAGATCACTTGATCTGGAAAGAATCTGCTGTGTACAAACATCTGACAGACATCTGTAAGATGTCAGTTTTACATTCATTCTAAATCATAAACATCTTAAAGATATCTAATAGACGTCTGTTTGGCATCTGATAGGAAACGTCCTATTTACGTATTGCAGATGAGCAAACCCTTTTAAAAAATACATCTTCCAGATGTAAATGCAGACGTCATATAGACGTCTGTGTGATGTTTGTGTGCTATCAGGGTAGCTAGCATAGTGGTTCCTACCCAGATAGCACACGTACATCTGCAAAATGTCTGTTAAAGATCACTTGATCTGGAAAGCATCTGCTGAGTACAAACATCTGACAGACATCTGTAAGATGTCAGTTTTATTCTAAATCATAAACGTCTTAAAGACATCTAATAGACATCTATCTGACATCTGATAGGAAAGATCCAATAGACATATTGCAGATGAGCAAACAGATGTCAGATAGACGTCTCCGTGACGTATGTGTGTTATTAGGATGGAGAACTAATTTCCCCCTTGGGCCGTTTCCTGGTTACATTCGCACCAGCAGCAGGTACTGAAGTGACCGACAGCGACGTCTTTATTCGCAGCATTTACGAACGTCAACAGCCGGTGAATTTAGGACACTGTGATCAGAGCTGTTTTTGTTGCATGTCGTGGGTTTTGTGATAATGGACATATAAATGCACAATTTACTCACATAAAAGAGCATGAAGTTCTGACTAAATTTCCTATGACAACCTGCAGTGTTACATATCATTGAGGTTAAGAAAAGAACATAATCCTGCAGACAACAGGAGCTAATTTAGTTCCCCCAAACTGAGTTCCTAGAACTAAATGCATTCCTAGTTCCTGCAGTGCAAACACATCAAAATGTGTGAACTTCCATCAATAGTTCTAGGAACTATGAAAAGGTTCCTCCGGTGCGAAAGCCCCAATGGTCATGGACAGTTGTGCTGCTGAAGTCTGCAAATTCATGCACTGACAGTAACAAGGGTAAAGACGAGAATAAGGACTAGCTGTCACTGTAATACATACACCTCACTATACCTCCACTGACTATTGTCATGGCTGTCTTTCATATGAACCAAGTGACAAAACAAATATGGGATTTTGATGAATGTCGATCTAGAGTGACGCGGAAGTCACATGAATTTTGATATGAGGTTGCGTTGCAAAACATGGACATGTATTAAGTATATGGAAGTGGCTCAAATCATAATCTAAAAAAATTCAGGTTCCTTGTGGTTTTTTGTTGTTCAAACTGTTAAAAAAGCAAAAAACTAAATCACATATGAGCACAAAAATTTTGCCCACTTTTGCCTGCAGTCTGCGCATAGCCTATGAAGCAGTGTTATTTTAGTATTGTAGTATTATTTATTTTCAGTTTGAATTTTTAGTAGAAGTCAACCGATATGTGTTTTCCAGGGCCGATACTGATTATTACAGATAAAGTAGACCGATAACCAATATTTTGAACTGATATATGTGTGTGGTGTTCAAATTAAAATGAATGTTAAAATTAAGAATAATGAGGGCTTTGACAAAAACTTTCTTTAAACAATTTAAAATTATTTTTGTCAGTAAAAACGGTTTTGAAACGTATCGGTACCGATAACCGGAAAAATGCGTAATATCGGCACCAATAATCGTCAGCCCCTTAATTTTTTTTGTAATTTTTGTACTTATTTTATTTATTTATTTTTATTTACACATTTATTTCAGTTTTAATATACTACCAGTCAAAAGTTTTTGAACAGTAAGATTTTTAATGCTCACCAAGTCTGCATTTATTTGATTCAAAGTACAGTAAAAACTATATTTTTACAATTTAAAATAAATGTTTTCTGTTTGAATTTATATTTTAAAATGTAATTTATTTAAACTAATCAAAGCTAAATTTTAAACATCATTCCTCCAGTCTTCAGTGTCACATGATCCTTCAGAAATCATTCAGATATGCTAAATTGCTGTTCAGTAATTTTTTTTAAGAAGAAATTATGACAAATGAGTTAATCAAAAGTGATGACAACAGACATTTATAATGTTACTAAAGATTTCTATTTCAGATAAATACTGTTCTTCAGAACTTTCTATTCATTAAAGAAACCTAAATAAAGAAACAACTCGGCTGTTTTCAACTTAATAATAATAATAAATGTTTTTAACAGCAAATCAGAATATTAGAATGATTTCTGAAGGATCATGTGACTGGTGTAGTGATGCTAAAAATTCAGCTTTGAAATCACAGGAATGAATTACATTTTTAAAAAATATTCAAATAGAAAACAGTTCTATTAAAATAGTAAAGATATTTCAAAATGTTACTGTTTTTGCTGTACAAATAAACAGGCTTAGTGAGCACAAGAGACTTCTTTAAAAAAGATTAACTTCAGTTTCTTTCAATTGATTCAGTTGTATTTTTCATGTGTTTTTAATATGAAGTTTTTCCTCTGATATTTAGATTTTATCTTATCTTGGCTTTATTTCAAATGCTGACAATGATTTTTAAGAGTTTTAGTTGTAGATCTAATTTTAGTGAATGGCAGCAGCTGAATAAATGTTGAAACAGTTGAAGTACATTTAAAACATAAAACAAAAAAAAAATCATAACTTTACATTAAATATCAGATGTGCTCTGATATAGCAGTTTTTCATTCATTGTGTGCAGACTTGTCATATTGTGCAATGTTGTCTCAACCAGTGGTATGAGTTAGGGCCAAAACGGTCTGTTTGTCCAACCAAAGACATCACAATCCAGTCATTATTTTTTCAAGTCAGTTTGCAAATGGTTTTAGGGTGAGAAAAGGGTTTTTAAAAATACATTTTTATTTTGGGTGAACTATCCCTTTAAATAACAGTTCAACTCTCTCCAGTGCAAACGAACAACTTCCGTCGGTCGGCCGAGCAGGCAGGGCGCCCAGCTCTGAATGAATCCACCCATCCAGCCGCTCCATCTTTTTCTCTCACACCCTCTCCTCTTTGGGGTATTTATAGCCTCCGAGATCCTCCGTCACCGAATCAACACGAAGCGGATGCCAAATATAGCCTGCGTGCTTGCGCGCTTGATCTTCCATCTGTTTGAAACGGCCGAAGGAAGGGACAATTCACACCCGCACGCTATAATGCACCTAATTAAAAACCACTTGTGACAAAAGGCCAGAGAGGGGGAAACTCACCCGACTGGCCTTTTCCACCCGACACCCATAACAGCCCCTCCAGTGTCATCCAGGCGCACGCACACACACACTCGGCGCACGCACTCGTGCACACAAACAGGCCTTGTGTAAAGCTTTCGCAGTTCTGCACGGCCCCCTGCCCCAGTGAAAAAGCCCATTGTTTGGCAATGGAAGCTGAAGTGTGAGCAGCCATAGGATCCGCTAAAGCAGCTTTGTGTTCTCCGGAGCAGTGTGCGGGGATTTGTGGCCAAGCTCGCCGTGCCACCGGGTGTGTGTCCGTTTTCAGTGTCCGCACCTTGCGAAGAGTTTGGACCCAGTCTCTCTTTTGTATAGGAAGTTATGCAACCTCCCACAGCGGGACAGCGAGGCCGGGCTGGGCCCACCCAGCTCCATTCATGTTGCAATACAAGTCCATCAGCACTTTTTTACAGAGTTGCATAAGTTTGGCTAAATAAAGGTGGATTTGGCATTCCTCCGTGTTTACTCTGCGATGTTTGCTGAATGTGCCCACCAGATGGCCACATCTAGAGCAGTGCACAAACAGGGGCTTGTGGGCTTTTTTCGCTCACTCCCTCTCTCCTTTTTCCGTCCCTCGCTTTATCTGCTCTCTGGAGTACGCACGTTTGTTCTTAGCTTCTCTTGAGTGTTTTCTTTTTTTCACGGCCGAGTGTTTGTGAAATAATTCTCTGCGTTAGGAAGAGGCGCTGTGTTTGTTTTGCTGATAAAAAGATTTAGAGCTTATTACGCTCCGCCGCAGATTAAAGAATGATTTCCGAGCTGCTGCTCCACATTCTAA
Organism: Labeo rohita; assembly: GCF_022985175.1. Taxonomy (NCBI): domain Eukaryota; kingdom Metazoa; phylum Chordata; class Actinopteri; order Cypriniformes; family Cyprinidae; genus Labeo; species Labeo rohita. The sequence continues at coordinate 18,209,782 of NC_066892.1, read as the reverse complement.
AGCAAACAGCAGCTTTTATAGCGATCGCTATAGGCCCTCAGGGGCCCGACTGCATTCAGAGGCCTAATTGACACCATCTTGATAGGTAATGCTTGACTTAAGGCTGTGTTCTTTCAATTAAGACTCGTCAATATCATTTCTGTCACACGCTACGAAGCGCCGAGATTCACAAGAGCTCGTTTATTGCCGACACAAGCAGGCGAGAAGGTAATCTTGGTACAAAACACATTAAAGATGCTTTCAGCACAAATTCTGATAAATGTATGTAACTGAAGACTAGGGATTAGAGGTAGATTGATATATCTGTTTATTAGGGCTGTCCACGACTAAAGAGTTTTCTGGTCGACTATTAGTCGTTCATTTTAAGCATTTGTTGATTATTAGTCACACGTTTATTAAGAAACTATATAAATCATAATAATGAGCCTTTAATACATAATAAGCGCGCACAGCGCAGCGCCAGATATAATAATTTATAAATGTGTCTGGGAAAACCAGCAAGGAGACCGCATTAACGTTTTATAATTTATTGATAAACTAATGCTTTTTTTGTTTTCGGCCTGAGATGAAGTCAGCGACACTGACTCGTCATCTCCGCAGTAGTGTAATCCGTAAATCATACAGATTACATAACCTGAGAATATTTGTTTCCTATTTGAACCTGTTCATTTAAAAGTAGACATTTCACTCTCTATAGACATTTTTCATGTCTGTAAGGCAAGTATACAGAGAGTTTTGAAGTATCACGCTCAAGTTCACAGAGACTGAGACGGCAGAAACCGCATCCTGTTTGCGTTCATTATTTTACAAAAGCACAACGTTTTGTTGTTATTGTGAGTGCACACAAATAAATGTAGAGTCTTTACAGATTCAAAAGATGTATTGCCTTTGTATCTGTTTAACCAAAAATGACAGAGTATTTTAAGTGCAAGTGAGCGCACTACTGTTCAGCTTCCATTTTCCACTTGAACAGTGCACATTTTTCTAGGTAAACATTAGATTGAGCGGCCATGTAAAATTGCTACTACATACATCTTTCAGATGTAAAGCCATATTTGAGGTTGATGAATGATATGTGCGCATTTGGATGTTCTGCCCGATGTACTATATTACCACATAGACCAGCCGTTAACAATCTTTTTCCACGACTAAGCGACTAATACAGTTTTGGTCGACCAAGCCTCTTCTCGTCGACTAACGGTTAGTCGACTATTAGGGGGCAGCCCTATTGTTTATATCATGCAACTGTTTTTTGATTTATTACATAATTATAAAACATTTTCATGATCAAGCCATTAAGATTCACTATTTTACTTAGAAATTTGTATTTAAAATTACTAATTCTAAAAACTCTCAGACAAATTTTCTGATTTTCTATCTCTGGTGTCAGTTTTAGCAAAATCTAGTATTGATTGACGTCTACTAGGGATGTACCGATATTCTAATTCAGAAGCTTGCAATCTGATTCCATTTCCGTTTTGAATTGATTCTATATTGATCATTTTGGATACACTGCCCTCCAAAAGTTTGGAAACACCCCTGGCAAAGTGTGGTTTTGGACGATATCAGCATAAATCCTTATCATTTTTTGGTGCAAATACATTAAAGTAACTTGACATTATCATTGAAGACCAGCAATAATAATTTTCATTTTGATTACATAATAATGGCAATATATACATGTCAAAGTCAGACATGCCTCTTTACCAGCTGTGATGCCTGGTTACTGGTTTAAACTTGGCCCAGGTTTTTAAAAGATTTTTGGGTCAGCACACCTTAATAGCTTCAGCAATTGATTGCCAATTAAGTTTAGAATACAATGAATTTAGGTCCAGATTATGCAGAGCTGTAATAGCTGCTAATGGTGGATATTTTGATGAATCGAAAATGTATGTTTTTTCTACGTATAAACTGTTTATCTAATAAAATATTTTCGTAGTTTGTGTTGTCCCTTATCAGTGCAAAATTATCACAAATTAAAAAGGATTCATGCCAATATTGTCCAAAACCCCACTTTTCTAGGGTGTTTCCAAACTTCCAAAAAGGTCATTTTTCTAGCTGACTAATGAGTTTATGGTCAGCAAATATGTTTTTTCTGAGGTACATGTGACGTTACGTGGCATTGTATACAGACTCATTTTGATGTCTTTGCACAGTTGAAACACTGATTTACCAATTACATGAGACGGGATATGGATTTCATTAAGTTGTACCCTTTCTTTTAACATGCCTTCGGATATTTATTTTGTTCTGTAACTAGTTAAAGGGGAGGAGATGGTCATTTGACATGCACTTTGTGCTGTTGCTTCGATTGAACTGAGGCACTACAGTGATCTCTCAGTCCACATTAAACAGCACCAAAACGGCATTTATTGTTTGAATAATGTAATAAAATGGGCAGAATTTGAAATCTGAGACTTTTTCATATCAAAAGTAACAAAGCACAAAACTTACTGTGATCAATCATTAACTGAAGCTGGCTAGATTGATCTATTCTTGGGATTTAAGAATCAATATTGTTTTATAAAAACGAGAATTGGTTAAAATTGATAGATTTATATTTTTTTACCCAGTCCTATATAACATTAAAATAGAAAACATTTATGTTAAATAGCTTTTACTGTCTTTTTGATCAAATAAATGCAGTCTTTGTGGGCACAGAAGACGGTAGTGTATATTTATTATTGATAATGCCAATAAATCTCTAATATCAGCCAATAACCAATATGTTACATGGTATACACTACCGTTCAAAAGTTTGGGGTCAGTAAGACTTGTAATAGTCTTTAAAGAAGTCTCTTATGCTCATCAAGGCTGCTTTTATTTGATTAAAAATATAGAAAAAAAACAGTAATATTGCAAAATGTTTTTACAATATAAAATAATGTTTTTTATTTTAACATACTTTAAAATAGAATTTATTCCTGTGATGAAAAGCTGAATTTTTATCAGCTGTTACTCCAGTCTTAAGTGTCACATGATCCTTCAGAAATCATTCTAATATGCGGATTTATTATTAGAATGATCAATGTTGGATAATATCAACAGTTGTGCTGCCAAATATTTTTTGGAACCTGTGATTTTTTTTTTTTTTTTTTTTTTTTTTTTTTTCAGGATTCTTTCATGAATAACAAGTTTAAAAAGTACAGTGTTTATTCAAAATATAAATATTTTATAACAATGTAAATTATTTATTATTAATTTTTAATAAACTTTTAATTATTAAATTAATACATCCTTGGTGAATAAAAGTATTAATTTCTTAAAAAAAAAAAAGAAACAATAAAAATGTACTGACCCCAAACTTTTAAACGGTAGTGTATATTTACATATCCCTTCTTAAGACACTGCACCCGTCAGGAGATGCGACGCAAGTATGCACTCTAATAAAGCCGTAGCCTGTAATCTGCATTTGAAATGAGGAAAAACAGTTGCTCCACTTCCCCTGTCTGTCTGCCTGACAGTATCGCTCTGAGAGGAAGCCTGTTAAAATAACCTCCTAACTGCAACTGATGAGATCTTCTTGTTTTCCTGCAGCTAATTACTTCATTATGGTTTACCTGAATTGAGAAGCAAAAGCACTGTCAGATCATTACGTTCAGTCAGTTGTTGCTCAGAAACCACTCGATCAATCTTAAGGCCATGAATTTAGACTTCACAGAGTTTAGATTTTCTGGACAGCTTTTTGCTTTCTTTCACTTCTTCCCTATTGAACGGTTATGCTTTTTGATGGAGCAAGAATGTGTACGTCAGCCTTTATGTCTGCTTATGCTCTACATATAATAATATAGGTGTTTTAAGCTGCGCATCTGTGCTCATGGTACTAATAACCTGTGTTTTTCTCCTCCAGGCCTTAGATGGGTTCTTCTTTGTGGTGAACATGGAGGGGAACATCGTGTTTGTGTCCGAGAACGTGACGCAGTACCTACGGTATAATCAGGAAGAGCTGATGAACACCAGTGTTTACAGCATCCTGCATGTCGGAGACCATACCGAATTCATCAAAAACCTCCTGCCCAAGTCACATGGTGAGACTCTTATTTTCTATTCATGGTTTCCTTCCCGTTTAGCTATTTTCATTTCGTATGCAATTCTGGCACCTCTTCTTTTCAGGAACGACTTGTTCCTCAACACTCAAGTGTTGCATTACTAGAGCAGTTACATTTTCCACCCTGCGATTATATTAATCAGATTGAGCATTAAGAACTGGGATTTACAGAGAGGAATATCAGAATCTCCTCCTCCCTCAGTGGCGGCAGAAGGGAAGGTCACCTGCAGAGGTGAAAGAGAGGAAGGACTGCAGCCTAGAAACATTGTCATTATTAGTTTAAATCCTTATTCATAGTAAAATCCAGTTCTAATTCACATAGGTCTAAACATCAATAGGTTTGGATTGACTGTGATTTTGTTGTTCCACTCGACTCTTGTCCATTTGACTCTTGTATATTCTTGAGGTTCACATTATAACTTTAATTCCTTAAATTTACTGTAAATCACTTTGGATGATTAAAAAACAAACACATACCAATTGGCTGCCATCTAAAAGTTTAAGAGGTGTTCACACTATCTGGTTTTCCACCCGCATAATTTGATGTGAATTGTATATCTCTAAAAACAAAATTGCATGAAAACACCCAGAAAATGTTCTATTTCTGTTCTGGAATGTGCATAAACATTTTTATAGTTCACTTGAGGTGGTTGACTTTTTTTCTAAAGTAATATGGAAACACATTTCCCAAATAAATGAGATTTGGCTATGTAAAGCGAAAAGACAATTTTTATTTAAAAATGTAGAGGTTTATATCAAAAATATGCACTCAATGACTTAGAGTAGATGGCCAATTAATTTTGTTTTCTTAAAGGGACAGTTCACCCAAAAATGAAAATTCTGTCATTTATTACTCACCCTCATGTTGTTCCAAACCCGTAAGACCTTTGTTCATCTTCAGAGCACAAATTAAGATATTTGTTATAAACTCCAAGAGTTTTCTGACCCTGCATAGACAGCAACACAACTGATACGTTCAAGGCCCAGAAAGGTAGTAAGGACATTGTTACAGGGTTAGTACAAGGTGCTTAAAGTGCTTGAAGTATATGAATTTGACTTTTTGAAATTTAAAGACTGGAAAACTCTTGAAAATACCAATAATCCTGAAAAAAAGTGAAATTGAAAGACAGTGCTTATCACTTATTTCAATGATATCAGAAAACAATCAAGCTAAGCAAGTACTGACAGTGTTGTGTAAACATGACTGAAGATGCAAAAAGAGGAACAGATGAACCTAAGCAATTAAGTCATTTATGCTGGAACCACTCTGATTGATTCAAACTTGTGACTTTGATCATTAATTTTAAGCGATTTACTAGCAAAAACCAGATCAAATTAAAAGAGTCGTTCATTTTCAACTTTCAACTTTCGTCATCACTTGTAATGATTTTAAAAGCACGTAGTGATGGGTGAAACGGAGCTTTTTGAAACTCGGAATCGGTTAAACCATTGCATCGCAAAAAGATTCACTATTTTGAAGCACCATTCAGATTGGGTATTGCGAATCATTTGATTTAGATCGGAACGGGATCATGAATCACATGGCGAATTGAATGATTCAAATCAAATGATTCACGATACGTGATTTGAAGTCCTGATCTAAATCAAATTCAGATTGGGACTTCAGGGTGTGGGTTGCAAATCATTTGTTTCAGGTCAGGATTTTGGAACTATTTCACAAATGTTTTTTTATTTTTCTTAAACAGAAGAAAGCATCAAACCATTAATGCAGCAGCTTAAGAAATCCCTTAAGAAAATTAACAGTGGTTTTACTATAGTAAAAGTGTATTATACTTTTAATATTTTAGTAGTAATACTTTGCATGTGCTTCACTTTATTTTATTAGTACATTTTTATTTGTCTATTTCTCTTTTTTTAGAATTTGAAATGGAAGACGTTGTTCGATAAGTGAGATCTTCGAAGTCCTTAAAATCAATAAAGTAGTGCTTGAAAAGTCCTGGAATTTCATTTACAGTATTTGTATGAACACTGTTGTTAAAATAGTCCATGTTGCACTTGTGAATCCGTGTCAAAGACTGACACGAAAGAGAAGAAATGGTTGAATAAAATCATTATTTTTGTTTTCTTAGCTTCATAATATTGCGGTTGAGCCACTGATGTCCCATGGACTATTTTAACAATGTTCTTACTACCTTTCTGGGCCTTGAACGTGTCAGTTGCATTTCGGTCAGGGTCGTATGCAGGGTCAGAAAGCTCTTGGATTTCATCAAAGATAATGTAATTTGTTTTCCGAAGATGAATGATGGTGTTACAGGTTTGGAACAACATGGGGGTGAATGAAATTAGTTTTGCAAATATCATATTTTTCATTAATTTACTAGAAACACAGATCAAAACATAACTAGCACCAGTTAAATCACTGATGGTCACCAGTGCACTGGAATATCCTGAAGCAACATGAGTGACAGCCGGATCACATGTGCAATTCCTTTGGAAGTCACTGAGTTAGTGCACGTTTTTTTCATATAAACTTTAATTTTTGTCTCATTGCCAACAGTCTCTCATGTCGCTTCACATCGCCAACTCTCATTGAAAATTAATGACTTCCAGTCCCTTGCCGCTGTAAATCACCGTCAGTGTGAACACCCCTTTATTCAGTTAGGAAAAGTTAGGGAATGCTGGTTCAAATGAGTGACAGTGAGTGATGTCTCTTCGCCTCCCTCCCACAGTGAACGGAGTGCCGTGGTCCAGCGAGAATCCTCGGCGGAACAGCCACACCTTCAACTGCCGCATGCTCGTGAACCCTCACAGCGAGGCCGAAGAGACGCAGGATCACGAGGCACAGCAGAAATATGAGACTATGCAGTGTTTTGCTGTGTCTGAACCAAAGTCCATCAAGGAGGAGGGAGAGGGTGAGCCACGGTTTCTTAAAACACACTTAAGCCACATGAACGGTACTGAAACTCTAGATTTAATGCTTCAAAGCAAAGCAGGAGACTTCGGCCAAGCAAAGTGACTACTCCCCTTTTGTAAAGCCGGGCTTTCATTTGTCAAACGTCCCACAAATAAGCAGATTTTAACCTATAGTTTTTCAAAAGGCTTTTGGTTCCATCGGATGGGAATTGTTGCCTTTATCGTTCGTTGCTGTCATTTAGTGGTCTTGTTGCTATAAAAAGCAGTAGTAATTTTACATACACTGCCATTCAAAGGTTTGGGGTTGGTAAGATTTTTATAATGTTTTTGAAAGAAGTCTCTTATGCTCATCGGGCCTGCATTTGTTTGTTAGAAACAGTAAAGGAGTAATATTATGAAAGATTATTACAATTTAAAATAACAGTTTCTATTTGAATATATTTTAAAATATAACTCCTGTGATGGCAAAGCTGAATGTTCAGCATCATTAACATCACAAGATCTTTCAGAAAACATTCTAATATGCTAGTTTAGTGTTCATTAACATTTTTTATTATTATCAATGTTTAAAACAGCTGTGCTGCTTTATATTTTGTGGGAGGGCACATACATCATAAATAGGGATGAGATTGAGCTTGGGCCTGACAATGCAATATTTCATTGGTTTAGTGGCTCCAGTACAATAATATAGTATTTTGATGCTTTTTTTGTCACTGAGTAGAAATAATGTATCGATTATCAGTCATAATATCATTAAAAATACCTTGCAGTTTGCCACACTATACAATGAAGGTACTTTTTGGACTTGTACATACCTTATTCTAAATTTATTTGAAAAAAAATTACAAAATATTTAAATGTGTGTTGATCCAACTTGCTAGGAATTGTGTTCTGAAAAATCTAGCTAGTCTTGTTTGTTACCATTAGGTATGAAAGCGCGTTCCCACCACTGAATAAAAAATCAAAATAGTAATGGTGAGTTTTTATCACACAATTTGGACATTTTTTCTCAGAATTGCACAATACAAACTCAAAATTGTGAGTTATAAATTTAGAACAAGGGGATGTAAACTCAATTCTGACTTTTTTTTGCAAATCAGATAGAATTGAGAATTGAAGAATTAAAGAATTGAGAATTGAAGTCAGAATTGCTGGGAAAAACTCTGGGTAAAAAAGAATTGTGAGATATAAACCCAAAATTGTGAGTTGTAAAGTCAGAACAATAGGATATAATCTCACACTTGCGAGAAATATAGTCAGATTTGCCAGAAAAAACTCATAATTCAGATTTTTCTCACAAAAATATCTTGCAATTCAGATTTGCCAGAAAAAACTCATAATTCAGATATTTTCAAGATACAAAGCCAAAACAGTAGGATATAAACAAATGGGAGAAATAAGTTTGTAGAAAAAAACTTTTCTTTTCTCAGAATTGTGAGATATAAACTTGCAATTCTGAGAAATAAAGTCAGAATTGCAAGCTACTTGCAATTCTGACTTTATTTCTCAGAATTGCAAGAAAAAAACTTTTTTCTCGCAATTCTGTCTTTTTATTCACAATTCTGATTTTTTTTCTCAGAATTGAAAGATAATTCTGAGAAACGAAGTCAGAATTACTACATAAAAACTCACAATTCTGAATTTTTTCTCACAAATGTGAGTTTATCTCGCAATTCTGACTTTTTTTCTCGGAAACTGTGAGATGTAGACTTGCAATTCTGAGAATTGAATTGCTAGATAAAAATGCGCAGTTCTGACTTTTTTTCTCAGAATTGCGAGATATAAACTCACAATTGCGAGAAATAAAGTCAGATTTGCTAGAAAAAAACTCGCAATTTAGACTTTTTCTCGCAAATGCAAGTTTGTATCTTGCAGTTCTGACTTTTTTTCTTGCAATTCTGAGAAAATTCTGATATAAATGCAATTCTTACTTTTTTCTCAGAATTCTGAGATATAAACTCAAAATTGTGAGTTATAAAGTCAGGACAGTAGGATATAAACACAAAATTGCAAGAAATAAAGTCAGATTTGCTAGAAAAAAACTTGCAATTCAGACATTTTTTCTTGGAAATTCGAGATTGTATCTTGCAATGCTGACTTTTTCTCAGAATTGCAAGATATAAACCCAAAATTGTGAGTTGTAAAGTCAGAACAGTAGTAAAGTCACACTTGTGAGAAATAAAGTTAGATTTGCCAGTACAAAACTCACAATTCAGACTTTTCTTGCAAATGTGAGTTTGTATCTTGCAATTCTGAGAAAAAGTCATAAACAAATATCTCAGAATTGCGAGATATAAACTCAAAATTGCGAGTTACAAAGTCCAAACAGTAGGATATAAACACAATTGCGAGAAATAAAGTCAGATTTGCTAGAAAAAAACTCTGTTTAGACTTTTTTTCCTCATAAATGCGAGTTTGTTTTTTGCAATTCTGACTTTTTTTCCCTCAGAATTGTGAGACAAGTCAGAACAGTTGTGAGAAATAAAGTCAGGATTGCTAGATAAAAACTCGCAGCTGACTTTTTTTTTTTTTTTACACATGCAGGTTTGTATCTTGCAATTTTGACTGTTTTACTTGCAATTCTGAGAAAATTCTGAGATATAAACCCAGTTCTTACTTTTTTCTCAGAATTCTGAGATATAAACTCGAAATTCTGAGAAATTAAGTGAGAATTGCAAGATATTAACTCGCAACTGTGAGTTACAAAGTCAGATTTTGAGAGGGAAAATGTACTGATATGTCATCAGAATTGCGAGTTTGTATAACTCACAACTGCATGTTAAACTTGCAATTCTGAGAAACAGTTGTAATTCTGAAAAAAAAAGTCATCATATGAGAACAACTATAAGTATTCATGGTCTCATCAAGTTTCAGTTGCTCTGCTAATGCAGAAGCAACACTGAGTGTTGACAGTCGTTCTTGACGTGAGAAAAATGAGTCTTCCAGTTGCTGAAAAAGAGTTTTTTTCTTGTAATTCTGACAAAAAGAGCTAGAATTGCAAGTTTGTATCTTGCAATTCTGACTTTTCTCAAAACTGTAAGATATAAACTCGCAATTCTGAGAAATTAAGTCAGAATTCCAAGATATTAACTTGCAATTCTAGCTCTTTTTCTCAGAATGGCAACTCTCAATGTAGACTTTTTTTACAATTCAGATTTTTCGGAATTGAAAGATATAAACTCGCGATTGCAAGTTATAAAGTCAAATTTTGAGAGGGAAAATGTACTGTCATCAGAAGTGCAAGTTTATATAATTCGCAATTGTGTGTTAAACTTGCAATTGTGAAATAGTCGTAATTCTGAAAAAAAAAGTCTGTATATCTCACAATTCTGACTTTATTTCTCAGTATTGCGAGTTTATTACAAGTTTCGCAAGTGTGAGAAAAAACTTTGTCTCGCAATGCTGAGAAAGCTAGAATCGTGAGGTTTTTCTCACAATTGCAAGTTTATATCACACAATTCTGAGTTGCAGTTGTGTGAAAAAAAATCTGAATTGTGAGATAAAAAGTCACAATTAATTCTTTTTTTTTTCAGATTTAAACTCAGTGGTGGAAACGGGCTTCAATACATGAGAATATCAATTCAGTGTTTCAAAGACTTTTTTTGTCCCCCTCAAATCCTAAGGTGTGATTCATATGAGAACAACTTTAAGTATTCATAGTTTCATCAAGTTTCAGTTGCTCTGCTAATGCAGAAGCAACACTTAGTGCTGACAGTCCTTCTTGACATGTGAGAAAAATGAGTCTTCCAGTTACTGAAAAATAAGGCGAAAAGGCGACAACAGCGCTTGTGGAACGTGCATCTGCGTCCCGCCTAGAGAAATGTTTCAGTCTGTGATTCATTTGCTCTTTTCTCTCCTCCTCTTCCACCTCTCGGAGTCACCCAGAGTTCAGGGTGCATTTGAGACCCACTTCTCTACTGCATCGTGTTGGCTTTGGTTTTGGCCCTGGCTGGTGTTTAAGAGTGTGTGTGTGTGTAACAGCGAGTGCGAGGCAACGAGAGATGTTTAATGTTGGTCTCTCTCTCCCCCTCACACGCACACACATAATGTTTAATTTTTGCTGGGTACTGCTGGTGTGTTGAGTGATGGAGCGTCTCTCTTTATGGCCCGTCGGTGTTAGCTGTGTGCCAGCTGCTCTTCCAGCCAGCCAGCTCACCCTGGCGCAGGAGACAGAGAAAGACGGCTGGAGGAGGAATGGGTTTATTGCAGAGACAGTGAAGCTGGGTCTTCATGCAGTTTGGAGTGAAGACCACCCAAGGGGCTCCGCAACAGCCGTGTGTTTGCATGTAAAGGCCTGTTCACATCAACTCTGATGTAAACATCATGACCCACAGCTCAAAGAGTAGAGCATGTCACTAGCAACAACAGATTGCATTCATGAACTGTAGTCTGATTCACAAGGACTGGGTTGACACAATAATAAGATGTTTTTTTCATTCAAAAAACTTGTAAACGCGCAAGTTACAGTTTTGAATCAGTCTGACGATTTGTTCACTGGATGAACTCACTGAATCAGTCAGAGTGGTTGCTGAAACAATGTCTGACTCACTGAATGAACTGCCAGTTTTAACTTTCAGCGATCTCCGTCTTGAAATGAAGCAAGTGCTAAAGGTTTGGGAAAGTTGAATGAATATCTTTAACTACATAACTATGTAAACAATTATCAGTAAAGATGCTTGTATTTTTTAATGATAATTTAATAAAAACATATGTATATAATTATAGTATTCTAGTAGTGTTTTAATATGTGAAATATGGACTAGCCCAGTGACTGGGTTGTTTTGACATAGCAGTTGTGTTAGATTTTAAAAATGTTTAACCCAAACTTCTGGGTAGTTTTATTTAACTCAACTATTGTTTAAAAATTATAGGCTGGAGCCAATGAAGCCAAAATATGTTGTAAACTGAAACTCAGAAACACTGATACTAGAAGCATCAGCAATAATAAAAAGTTTAAACGTTTATTAAGCAATTTTAAAAATTCTGTTAATTCATAAGTGTTTTTTTAACATATTATTAATTGATAATTTCCAAATAATTTGGGTTCACTTTAACTAAGAAATATAGTCAATGTTTTAGAATTGAACTACCCAGAAGATTGGGTTAAACATTTAACTCAACCGCTGGGTCAAAACAACTTCCTTGATTTGTCAATATTTCACTTAGTGCTCAGTTGTTTTTAACCAAGCATTTTTTAAAGTGTATACTCACCAAGGGTGCATATATTAATAATATTTGACTGTAATATTGTGAAATATTATTGCAATTTAATAAGTGTTTTTATTTTGTTTTTGTTTTTTTTAATGTAATTTATTCCTGTGATGCAAAGCGGTATTTTCAGCATCATTACTCCAGTCTTCAGTGTCACATGATCCTTCAGATCATCCATTCACCTATTCTAACATGCTGATTTACTGCTTAGAAATGTTTGTTATTGTTATTAAAACAGCTTATATTACAGCTTACGTGATGCATTTTTCCAGGATTTTTAATTAACAGAAATCTTTTGTAACATTGTAAAAGTTACACGTTTTTGATCAAGTATGAGTCTTTGTTAAATAAAAATATTAATATCTGTAAAAAAAAAAAATACCTCAAAATTTTGAATGTACACTACCAGTCAAAAGTTTTTGAACTGTAACATTAATGTTTTTAAAGAAGTCTCAGGCCAAGCTTGTATTTATTTGATTCAAAGTACAGCAAAAACTCTAAAATTTAGAAATATTTTTGCTATTTAAATTAACTGCTTTCTATTTGAATATATTTTAAAATGTAATTTGTTTCTGTCACCAAATCTACATTTTCAGCATCATTACTTCAGTCCTCAGTGTCACATGATTTTTCAGAAAATCATTCTAATATGCTGATTTTCTGTTCAAGAAACATTTTTTATTATTATGATCATTTAAAACAGTTGAGTACATTTTTTTTCAGGATTCTTTGAGGAACAGAAAGATCCAAAGACCAGCATTTATCTTAAAAAGTAAAAAGCTTGTGTAACTGTATACACTATTCTATTCAAAAGCTTGGAGTCAGCTTTTTTAAAGGAAAGAAATTATGTAAATTGATACTTTTAATTTAGCAAGGATGCTTTAAATTGATCAGTAGTGATGATAAACACATTTATAATGTTACAAAAGAAATTATTAATTTTTTTTTTTTGCAAAGAAACCTGAAAAATTTCTGCTTAGCTTTTGTCAACGTAAATAGCATATTAGAAAGATTGTTGAAGGATCATGTGTCACTGAAAACTGGAATAACGATGCTAAAAATTCAGCTTTGAAATCACAGGAATAAATTATATCTTAAAATATATTAAAATATAAATCAGTTCTTTTAAATAGTAAAAATATTTCAGAATTGTACTGTTTTTCCTGTACTTTGGATCAAATTAAAGCAGGCTTGGTGAGCAGAAGAGGCTTCTTTAAAAAAACATTACAAGTCTTACTGTTCAAAAACTTTTGACTGGTAGTGTATGTGAATATATATCATGGATGCTGTTACTTGCCGTGTTCTTGTTTATTATGCCTGATCATGTATGCGTCGGATGTGTCAGACTGTTGTAGACGTTATGATTCTCATATGATCTTTTTGTGGGTGGATGAGGGATGACTTTTCTAACTTAGTCTCCATGGGAGCAGCACAGCAGGGTCAGCCTCCACAATGACACACAAACGAAAGGTCACATTCCATCATATCACCCCACGCTCCACTCTGCACCGCCCCCTCAACACACACAAACACAGAGAACCGATGCGTCGTCATTCATAAGCACCCTTCAAAATGCTTTAATAATCTGTTATCACTGATCTGATCTTTTTCTCTCTCTCTGACTGTAGATTTCCAGTCGTGTCTGATCTGCGTAGCGCGGAGAGTACCCATGAAAGAGAGACCCATGCTCCCCACGCACGAAAGCTTCACCACCCGCCAAGACCTCCAAGGTAACCATGCCAACGCCACCCCTCTCTATGCTTACACTCTTCAAAGGGTGTTCACATCACAGCGCTCATCTCAGTGCACAACAGACGCTGAGTTTAACCTGGAAAGACTGTTTAATGACATGAATGTGACTTAAGCTCCCAGTTTTACAGTGTAAACCTTATTATTATATTACTATTATATATATTATGACTATAATTTTACTGAGATATATTATTTGCTTGAAACTTTTTAGTTATTAGTAAAAAAATTCAAAACCTCTTGGTTTAAAGGGACAGTTCACCCAAAAATTAAAATTCTGTCATTAATTACTCTCCCTCATGTCGTTCCAAACTTGTAAGACCTTTGTTCATCTTTGGAACACAAGATATTTTTGATAAAATCTGAGAGCTTTCTGAACCTGCATAGATGCAGCAATGCAACTGACACTTTCAAAACCCCAGAAAGATAGATTTCATCTCAGATTTATCAAAAATATCTTCATTTGTGTTCCAAAGAAGAACAAAGGTCTTACGGGTTTGGAATGACATGAGGATGAGTTATTAATGACAGAATTTTTCTTTTTTTGGTGATACAACTATCATTATATAATCTGCCTGTTTGAAAAGTAATGAGGCTAACGTGGCATTCTGGTCATTTATGAACAGGGGAACGCAAGTCGTCTCACAGTGCGACTGTAACTCTGTCTGAGTTCCAAAAATTTTGAGATGATAAACATACTATAGGCATGTGGACACTGAGATTACATAATGGGAAGATCAAGAGTTTACTGTCACAGTAACCACACCTTTTGTCACATTCTGATGTGGCTACTTGATGGGAACTCCCAGTTTGCTGTTTATTGTAACTGAACGATTACATAGCTGAGATATTTCTGTCATACTTTGTTTGTTTTTTTGGTCACAGTTCTTATAAAGTAACATTCGATGCTCCTCGGTCATGCTGCTTAGGGGTTTATTCTAAATCTATAACCTTAAGTATTAGGGCTGTCAAATGATTAATCGTGATTAATCACATCCAAAGTAAAGGTTATGTTTACATACTGTATGTGTGTTTAATATGTACATTCTTATGCTTATATAAATACACACACATACAGTTGAGGTCTAAAGTTTACATACACCTTGCAGAAACTGCAAAATGTTAATTGTTGTACCAAAGTAAGAGTGATTATACATAATGCATGTTTTTTTTTTATTTAGTACTGACCTGAATAAGACATTTCACATAAAATAAGTCTGTTTGTCCTGAACAGTTAAACTGCCTGCTGTTCTTCAGAAAAAAATCCTTCAGGTCCAACAAATTCTTTGGTTATTAAGCATTTTTGTGTATTTGAACTCTTTCCAACAATGACTGTATGATTTTGAGATCCATCTTTTCATACCGAGGACAACTGAGGGACTTGTATGCAACTATTACTGAAGGTTCAAACGCTCACTGATGCTTCAGAAGGAAACACGATGCATCAAGAGCTGGGGGGTGAAAACTTTTGGAATTTGAAGATCAGGGGCAATTTAACTTATTGTCTTCTGGCAAGACATGCAGGTATGTTCTGTAGCTTTTGAAGGGCAGTACTAAATGAAAAAAATACGATATTTAGGTAAAATAAGAAAAATGTGCACATCTTCATTCTTTTCAAAAGTTTTCACCCCCGGCGCTTAATGCATTGGTTTTCCTTCTCAAACATCAATGAGCATTTGATCCTTCTGTAATAGTTGCATATGAGTCCCTCAGTTGTCCTTAGTGTAAAAAGATGGTTCTCAAAATCATACAGTCACTGTTGGAAAGGGTTCAAATACACAGAAATGCTGAAAAACCAACGAATTTGTGGGACCTGAAGGATTTTTCTGAAGAACAGCAGGCAATTTAACTGTTCAGGCAAAAACAAGGGACTCATGAACAACTATCACTAAACAAAAAAAAAAAACAAGTGTAAAAAGAATCAAGTGTATGTAGACTTTGAACAATGTCATATTTATAAATTCAGCTATTATTTTCTCTTGTGGACTATATGTAAATGTCTTCTAGGTAAAATATTGTATTCAAGTCATTACTAAATAAAAAATAACGCATTATATATCCCTCTTATTTTGGTAAAATAAATTAATAATAAATTTGGTAAAATAATTAACATTTAGCATACAACTGTAAATATTTCAAAAATATGTGTATGTGTATATATATTTATACTTGTATATAATTTAATTTATGTACATATAAATATTTCATATATAAATCTAAAATAATTTTCCTTAATATATACATGTATGTGTATACATCATAAATATACATGGTACACACACATATAGTATGTTAACATAAACTTTTATTTTGGATGCGATTAATCGTTTGACAGCCCTACTAAGTATTAAACGTCTGCAGTAAATTCAGCCCGAAAATACTCTCAATACATATAGTAAAATTTTGCTTTGCAAATCAGCTTTAGATATGCTTAAACATTCTTTACATTGAGAAATTTCAGCTTGAAAACCAACTTGTAGCAGACACGTTCTACCAAACTATATTGCTTATTGCTATACTCTGCATTTATAGGCAAGATAACCTCCCTGGACACCAGTCTGTTACGAGCCTCTATGAAACCAGGCTGGGAAGACTTGGTGCGGAGATGCATTCAGCGCTTTCACCTCCAGAACGACGGAGACATGTCATTCGCCAAGAGGCATCAGCAAGAAGGTACTGAGCACATCACATTAATCCACTTAAGAAACACTTAAGAAATGCTGTCACTTTGGCAGTTGTATTGTGCATGCAAAGGTTTATGATATGACAGTAACTTCCCAATATGCTGAATACCATAATGATTTTAACACGCCTTGAATTCGGCTTCTGTCGGCAAACCAGTTTCACATACTCCTTGTGTCATGACTTGCTATACTGAGTGTGCAAAACAGATATTTTAAAAAGGTCCTGTGAATCTCAGTAGCAATAATGCAATCTTGAAGCTATTAATGAATAAATATCAAGATTTATAGTGAATATTAGTTTAAGGATATATAATAGACATTACTGTATTTGTAGCAAACTTATAAAAAATACATGTGGTGTGTGAAAACATAGGAAGGTGTATGTGAGTAATGCATGCGGTATCTTTACTGGAAAAGTTAATCTGGCAGTTTTACAGGAATTATTTGGGTTTATGGTTGTTTGGTAGTGATTGTTGTCTTGTCAAGGCATGTTTGAGAAAATGTTTTAATGCAAATGTAACCAAAAACCTTATTAAACATTTGCCTACAATGTAGATGTTGCATGTTTCAGTGTTCACATTTGTGAACCTGGACCACGAAACCAGTCATAAATAAGATCTACATTAATGGATGGTTTGTTAGGATAGGACAATATTTGGCCGAGATACATCTATTTGAATATCTAGAATCTAAGGGTTTAAAAAAATCTAAATATTGAGAAAATCGCCTTCAAAGTTGCTTAAATTAAGCTCTTAGCAATGGATATTACTAATAAAAAATTAAGTTTTGATATATTTACATTAGAAAATGTACAAAATATCTTCATGGAACATGATCTTTACTTAATATCCTAATGATTTTTGGCATTAAAAAAAAATAATAATTTTGACCCATACAATGTATCATTGGCTGTTGCTATGAATATACCTGTGCTAATTATGACTGGTTTTGTGGTCCAGGGTCACATTTATGTGTTTCTCCAAATGAAATTTTGATGTTCTAATCATGTGGGTGTGTTGTTTTGCAGTGTTAAGGCATGGACAGGCTTTCAGTCCCATCTACCGGTTTTCCCTGTCCGACGGGACCATAGTCTCAGCTCACACCAAGAGCAAACTGGTTCGGTCACCTGCCACCAACGAGCCACAGCTCTACATGTCACTGCACATTTTACAAAGGTACCCACTACCCAGCCGCACAGCTCACTATGAGTGCCTGCACTTGAGTTGTTTTATTCTCTGTTTATGTCTGAATCAGTGTTTTTAATGTAAGTGCAATGGTGTGTTTTATGAACTACCCACATGAGTAAGTGTTTGAGTCATTTTTGACCCTCTTCTCAGTGTTTCCTGTCCTTGCGTGAGGAGTCAGTTGAAACACACACTTTCTAGTTCTGACAAGCCCAATTAATGACCATATACTGAAATCTCACTGTCATGTGAGAACATCCGACCGTGTTTTCCCAGAGGCCGATGCTGGTCTCTAAACATTCCATCAGAACCAAGAATAACACGACTCCCTCGACTCTTACAGCTACGCATTGGCAAACAAGCTTTTTCACCCTTGATAATTCCTCAGAATTTAATTGCCGATGTAATTAAGCATAGAGTGATTGAATACGAATGATTCCAACTTTAAAGTGATAGTTCACCCAAAAATGAAGATGCTGTTCCAAAGATGTTGTTACAGTGCATCTGAAGCTGCAAGCTTCACAAATAATGCAGAAGGAACAAGTGTTCTGAAGCCATACAATAGGTTCGTGTGAGGAACAGACCAAAAATAAATCAGTAAATCATCTCTCTTTTTTCATGAGAGCTCATGGGAGACATAGCAATGTCTAATTTGTGAATGAGTCATTCTTTTGAGTGAATCATTGGTCCGTTTCACAAATGAGCACTGAATTAGACTGATCTGGTTTTCAAATTCAACTCACAGACTCACTGATTCGATCACAGCAGTTTAAAGGGATAGTTGACCCAGAAATGGAAATTCTGTCATTAATTACTCACCCTCATGTCGTTCCAAACCTGCAAGACCTTCATATTCGGAACAGAAGTTAAGATGTTTTTGATGAAATCCAAGAGCTTTCTGACCCTGCATAGACAGCAATGCAACTGACAAATTCAAGGCCTAGAAAGGTAGTACGGACATTAAGATAATAGTTCATGTGACATCAGTGGTTCAACAAAATGTTATGAAGCTATGAGAACACTTTTGGTGTAATGCAATGCAATGAAAACAAAAATAATGACTTCATGGTACTCTAGTGAACATGCGTCGAAGACTGACACTTAAAAGAAATCATTGTTGAATGAAGTCATTATTTTTGTTTTTGAAGCACACAAAAAGTGTTCTCGTAGCTTTATAAAATTGCAGATGAACCACTGATGTCACATGGACTATTTTAACAATGTCAGATTTCATCAAAAAGATCTTAATTTG
Source organism: Labeo rohita (assembly GCF_022985175.1). NCBI lineage: Eukaryota > Metazoa > Chordata > Actinopteri > Cypriniformes > Cyprinidae > Labeo > Labeo rohita. Next base: position 18,190,780 of record NC_066892.1, on the reverse strand, counting down.
TGTTTCAAGGATGAATGAAGGTCTTATGGGTTTGGAACGACATGAGGGTGAGTAATTAATGACAGAATTTTCATTTTTGGGTGAGCTATCCCTTTAATAAATCATTGGAGGGGAAGATTATCAGTGAATAACAACTCTTTTTAGTTCTTATACAAAGCTATCATATGACTTCATAAAACTTATGACTAGGGATGTAACGATATCAGAATCTCACCATACGATAATATCACTATATGAAGTCCACAATACAATATTATTGCGATATTAAAGAAAAATAAAGACTTGGAAAAAAATTAGAATATTGTATTTTAAAATGTTATTATTCTAATGTACACTGAGATTTCAGAATTAATTTTATATTATTTTATTGCAATTTTATATTATTGTTATTCCTATGCCGGTAATAGCCATATATTGTAAAACAAACACTGTCAAATAAATAAAAATGAATATTTCATAGGTATAATATTTTTTCTTTACAGTAGGGAAATTACAGTACTTTTTTTCGTAATTTCTACGTTCAAAAGAGATATTTTGAATTTGGACTGCAGTAGTGTTACCTATTTAAACCGCTAGCTGCCAGCAATCCATACTGAACTTTTTAGCTTTTATTTTGACGAAAACAGGTTTCTCGCTTCTCAAATCTGGTGAAATGCTGTAACCATCTGCCGCAAAAAATAAAGCATAACTGGTGGGCGTTGCTTTTCTCAAAAGCGCGCTAAACTAAGCGCGCTAAGCATTCACTGTGAATGGAGCCGTTCTGAAATGCGGAAAACACCGGATCACAAGCTGATCGCCTGAATGAAGTGTGCGCTTCGCTTTGAAACACACAGTAAAAACAGGCTTGAAGGAATTAAGCCATATTGTGCAGAAAATATTCATTTGACAGATACTGCGCCAAAGCATAATGGCCCAAAACACAACTTTAAAAACCTTTTATGTTAGTATAAGAAGTTTAAAACTATACTTTTTGCTTGGAAGACCTATCGTTTTATATCGTCATGTGACCACGATAATATCCAGACACCATGATATTGGTAATATTGTTACATCCCTACTTATGAGAGTGTGAGAGATGCTTTACATACTTTTTTAACGTTTAAAGATTCAGTCACCAGTCATTGTAATTGCACGGAAAAGAGCAACCAGGACATTCTTCTAAATTTCTCAGAAGAAATTCATGTAAGTTTGGAACAAAATGAAGGTTTTTTTCTTTAGAGCATTATTGGGTAAAGCCATATATCGCAGTTTCACATAAAATCAGATCATTTGGAGTGTACGGCTTAGTAAAGCTTGAATCCACAGCAGGCAGTTGTGAACACAGTTTCATATGTTAGCTACAGAGTTTCTATCTCTCTCACAGCATGCGAGGGAGGAACACCGGTTTGCTTTCTGAGACAATAGCAGCAGTGTTAGGCTGGGGTGTCGAGCACAGATAAACATTAAACCCAGAGTGAGCTCACAGCGGGAGGGTGGCTGTCTTAAAGCACAGCATCTCCAGCACAATAACACACAGTATAGCTTGACCATGGCTTCATCCTGCATGCTCCGAACAAAGACATCTCTATGCGTTTATCAGCTCCTCCAAGCGAGTTTTTAGTATGTA